>NC_022026.1:61700412-61716837 GCF_000317375.1 Microtus ochrogaster | reverse complement strand
CGGTTTCTCAGGAAATTCGGGATCAACCTACCCCTGGACCCAAGACATCCTCTTTACCAGAGTACTTCATTTTCCAGAAAGCCTCCTAGGAAGCCCTAGTTTGTCCTAGATGTCCTCTTCTTATTACCCCTGTCTTCATGTATGATATGGATCTGTGACGTTATCGTTGAAGGCACTATTGAGCACCATTAGTCTCTAAGTTTCTCCACAGCCTCATGAACATGACCTTTGCATTTCCATCATGAAGGCTGCTCAGTAAATACTGGCTGATCTGATTTAATGTCTATAGGAGTATACTGTCGTTCACATCTCTGCCTATACCTAAGTTACATATCTGTGGACACAAATACCTGTGAAACAAAAATATTTGAGAAAACGTTGTGTCAGAACCTATTACATACAGACTTTTACTTGTCATTATTCCTCAAGTAATATCAATTTAACAGTTATTTGCATAGTTTTTGCCTTGTAGTAGGTATTATAACAATCTAGACAAGATACGAAGTATAGTGTGGGGTGTGTCTTAGTATGGTATTTTATAGAGGAACTAAAACATGAGGATTTTGATGTCCCAGGGGATCCTCAGAGTAATTTCCTGTGATCACTAAAGGACAATTTTATATGAGCTAAATAAGTGCCAAAACTACCAGCCGCAAAGAAAGAAATTAGTCAGCCCTCTTTCTTTTCCTCGGGTGATAAGAAAAAGACTTTCTAAGAACTGAGTCTCCATGATATGCTGGCACTCTGGAAGTACACAGGCCTGTTGTAAAGAGCTTTAAGAAATCAGATTGCCTTCTCCACAGAACACCAAAGTTCAAATGGGGAAGTTTGACCTTTGAATGTAAAGATAGGCTTGTTATGTGACTTTAGGAGAAAAATACATTACACATTGCTCAATCCTGTGGCACTGTTGAAACAATGATAAAATGTGAAATATTTAGTGTTTTGAGAAGAATCACTATTGCTACCCATAAAACATTGTAGCAAGGCCTGAACCCACTTTATTGACATTCATCTCAGTGAACAAGTATCCAACCAAGAAACAAGAGTGTCTTTTATTTCTTCAAAGCTGATTCTTTACAAAGAAATTCAGACCCAGAGAGCTTGAGTTTCCTAAAGTCATTGAGCTGATGAGTAACCAAGGACTAAAGGTCTCTTGCTCCTCAGCCCAGAGTCCTTGCCGTTGTTTACAGAAAGCTCCCAGGAAAAACACCAGAGTCATTGGAAAATCTGCTCAAGTGTTTAGCAGAGAGTTCTTAGTCTCTAAAATAGAAATCTTCCCTTTCTTTCATCTTAACTAAGGTTCTCATTCTGTTAACGTGTTCCTCCGATGAAAAGGATTAAAATAGCCCTTAGTCTCAACAACCCACACCTTCTGTGGAGAATGTTACTAAGTTGGAGCCTGAATCTTCTCATTTACAGATGAAAAGTAAAATAAAAAATTTCATGCAGTTTCTTTTTCTGAATAAGTGCATCCTTTAAATTATTTTAGTTCAAATAATTAAATAAACAAACAATTCATATGGTTTTTAGTTTCTCTATTAAGGAGATGAGAATAAATATGTCATTTTGACATGGACCTGCCCAGTTTGGGAACAAAGAAAGGTCTACTTAACCTATTTACTTTTAGTAAGCTCCATTGACCTTATGACTACATGTCTTTAACATAATAAGGTGAACAAAACAGCTCTTTGTTACCTAGTCAAATCATACCATTCGTCTCAAATTATGGCAGCTTTATTACTGTCAATAGCAATAGTTCAACGAGATCTCAAGACCTATGTCCTTGAGCCAGGCATTGGTGTTCTTTGAGTTTTAACCCTCAAAAAGCACCCTTCCCTATCAGTTGGATTTAAATGCATTCTCTTTGCTGTACTTATATTCTTCCCTGACTGTATTTTTTTAAGATCTCAAAAACCACAAGCATGCAGGCCATAACTCTTACCCAGGTTAGAGTGTATCATATATCAAGGGTTTTAGGTCTAGAGTTCTTTCCTGACCAGTTCTCACATGGTTTCTAATATCCATTTTACTTAATCTTCTTCTCAGCTATTTAGCATGTGTTATCCTTATTTATAATCTACAAAGTCTTTGATTACCCTATAATAACACAGGCTTATCATCTTTTCTTATGAATTTACTTTACTATTTTAAAGGTATACAATGACTTTTTTGTTTTGTTTCGTTTGGTTTTTAGAGACAAGGTCTCACTCTGTAATTTGGACTGGCCCAGAATTCACTATGTAGACCAGACTGGCCTTGAATTCATAGAGTTTCACTTCAATGACCATATTTTAATTTAGAAAGGAAATGAAAAAGCATTTTGACATTATTTGTACTTTGTAAAATTGTGATCTGATATGAAAATTTTGATTACAATCTTATGTGAACATTTTCTAATGAGCCAAATGCAACATGTATGCAGAAAATGTCATAATTAAACATATTTTATATTCTAACTAATATTTTCATTAAAAAGTAAACTAAACTTCAGATCCTAAGAAGAAAGAGCAAAGAACATTTATTGATTTGACTGTTTTGTCCACTGAGATATAATGAAAAGCTTTGCAAAACATTTTGCTCATGAGTCATTCACACTATCAGGAAAGGAAACAAAGCTTGTACTTTTGTTGCTGTTATTGTCGTTGTTGTAATTGTTGAACCAATTCTGTCGTCTTCCAGTGGCTATGACATATTTAGCCACATCTCAGACCATGCCTGTTTTATCAACATTAGATTTTGGTTGAATATTTTCATCAAGCACTTTCTTCTCTGGCTCAGAAATCATATTTCTTCCATTTAAGAAAGTGAGAACGTTTTTCCAAATCCAAACTAGGTTAATCCAGCTTTATATTTCCTTCACGGAGTGTTCCACAGAAATTCCTTGCTCAATTGACTTTTGTAGTTTGCTTAATTTGATGTGGAATTCTTCCAGTGTCTTTGGACTTGATCAGAATATATCCACGGTTTTAGTACACATATGATCCATTTGCCTAATAATTTAATAACTATCCTGCATTGCAAGCCAATGGATGTATTAGGTCTTTTACAAGCATCATTTCCTTTAAGTTATATAAGATTACACTGGGTTGTTTAATGTTCTTATCTTATTTGCTCCTGGATAAATAGGAATGTAGAATTACGTGTATTTCATGTTCCATGGTGACTAAAATAAACAGGAAGAATAATAGCAAAGAGGAAGTAGGGGAGTTAGAGAATTAGAAACAAAAAGCTATGAGGAGTCATAGAAGATTTAGTGGGTTTTTTAGTTCCTACTTTCAGTCCCTTTCTGTACACAGATGTTTTCAAACTTCCCACTTAATCTAGATTTAAATGAATCTGCTATTTCAAAATTAATTCTTGAATCTGAGCACAGTGGCATACATCTCTCATTTTTTGTTTTGTTTTTTTCAAGACAAGGTTTTTCTGTGTAGCTTTGGAGCCTGTCCTGGCAATTGCTCTGTAGACCATGCTGGCCTCGAACTCACAGAGATAGACCTGCCTCTGCCTTCTAAGTACTGGGATTAAAGGTGTGTGCCAGTCTCTCCTAACCACATCTGCCATTTTATGTCATATCAGCTACTCAAGAGGCTGAAGTAGAAACCCCAAAGTACAAGATCAGTCTAAGCAATTGTACTGTCTGGTTTTGTGTGTCAAATTGACACAAGCTAGAATTAGCAGAGAGAAAGGAGTCTCAGTTGAGGAAATGCCTCCATGAGATCCATCTGTAAGGCATTTTCTCATTTAGTGACCAATGAGGGAGGGCCCAGCTCATGGTAGGTGGTGCTGTCCCTGGGCTGGCAGTCCTAGGTTCTATAAGAAAGCAGACTGATCAAGCCATGGGAAGCAAGCCAGTAAACAGCTCCCCTCCACCACCTCTGCATCAGCTCCTGCCTCCAGGATCTTGCTCTATTTGAGTTCCTGTCCTGACTTCTTTCAATAATAAACAGCAATGTGGACATGTAAGCCAAATAAACCCTTTCCTCCTCAACTTGTGTTTTGGTCATAGTGTTTTGTCTCAACAATAGAAACCCTAACAAAGATGGCAACTTAACAACTTAACAATATTTTTTTTTGGAGGGGAGAAAGTTGTAGCTCTTGCTTGCCTCGAACTCACTAAGCCTCCTTTTTTTTTAATCTTATGTTATTTATTAATTTATTTATTAATTTATTTATTTTTATTGAAAAAATTTCTGCCTCCTCCCAGCCTCCAATTTCCCTCCCGCTCTGCCCACTCCTCTCCCCCTCCTCCTATTCCTCTCCCCCTCCCCCCACTCCTTTCCCCCTCCCTCTCCAGTCTGAAGAGCAGTCAGGGTTCCCTGCCCTGTGGGAAGTCCAAGGTCTTCCCCCCTCCATCCAGTCCAGGAAGGTGAGCATCCAAACAGGCTAGGCTCCCACAAAGCCAGTTCACGCAGTAGGATCAAAACCCAGTGCCATTGTCCTCGGCTTCTCATCAGCTCTCATTGGCCACCATATTCAGAGAGTCTGGTTTTATCCCATACTTTTTCAGTCCCAGTCCAGCTGGCCTTGGTGAGCTCCCAATAGATCAGCCCCACTGTCACAATGGGTGGGTGCACCCCTCGTGGTCCTGACTTCGTTGCTCATGTTCTCCCTCCTTCTGCTCCTCATTTGGACCTTGGGAGCTCAGTCCAGTGCTCCAATGTGGGTCTCTGTCTCTATCTCCATCCATCGCCAGATGAAGGTTCTATGGTGATATGCAAGATATTCATCAGCATGGCTATAGGATAGGACCATTTCAGGTTTCCTCTCATCAGTTGCCCAAGGAACTAACTGGAGACATCTCCTTGGACACCTGTGAGCCCCTCTAGAGTCAAGTCTCTTGCCAACCCTAAGATGGCTCCCTTAATTAGGATATATACTTCCCTGCTCCCATATCCACCCTTCCTTTATCCCAACCACCCCATTTCCCCAAGCTCCCTCCATACTCCCTTACTCACTTTTCTCTCCCCATTTTTCCTTACCCCCATCCCACCCCACCCCCAAGTTCCCAATTTTTGCCTGGCAATCTTGTCTACTTCCAATATCCAGGAGGATGACTATATGTTTTTCTTTGGGTTCACCTTCTTATTTAGCTTCTCTAGGATCACAAATTATAGGCTCAATGTCCTTTATTTATGGCTAGAAGCCAATTATGAGTGAGTACATCCCATGTTCATCTTTTTGGGTCTGGCTTACCTCACTCAGGATAGTGTTTTCTATTTACATCCATTTGCATGCAAAATTCAAGATGCCATTGTTTTTTACCGCTGAGTAGTACTCTAATATGTATATATTCCACACTTTCTTCATCCATTCTTCCTTTGAAGGGCATCTAGGTTGTTTCCAGGTTCTGGCTATTACAAATAATGCTGCTATGAACATAGTTGAACAAATGCTTTTGTCATATGATAGGGCATCTCTTGGGTATATTCCCAAGAGTGGTATTGCTGGTTCTTGGGGTAGCTTGATCCCGAATTTCCTGAGAAATCGCCACACTGCTTTCCAAAGTGGTTGCACAAGTTTGCATTCCCACCAGCAATGGATGAGTGTACCCCTTACCCCACAACCTCTCCGCAAAGGTTATCATTAGTGTTTCTGATTTTAGCCATTCTGACAGGTGTAAGATGGTATCTCAAAGTTGTTTTGATTTGCATTTCCCTGATCACTAAGGAAGTTGAGCATGACCTTAAGTGTCTTTTGGCCATTTGAACTTCCTCTGTTGAGAATTCTCTGTTCAGTTCAGTGCCCCATTTTATAATTGGGTTGATTAGTATTTTACAGTCTGGTTTCTTGCGTTCTTTATATATTTTGGAGATCAGACCTTTCGGGGTTGGTGAAGATCTTCTCCCAGTCAGTGGGTGGCCTTTTTGTCTTAGTGACAGTGTCCTTTGCTTTACAGAAGCTTCTCAGTTTCAGCAGGTCCCATTTATTCAATGTTGTCCTTAATGTCTGTGCTGCTGCTGTCGTTATATGTAGGAAGTGGTCTCCTGTGCCCATATGTTGTAGAGTACGTCCCACTTTCTCTTCTATCAGGTTCAGTGTGTTCAGAGAAAGTTGTAGCTCTTGCTTGCCTCGAACTCACTAAGCCTTCTTGATCTCCTGATCTTACCAAGTCTCAAGTTCTGAGCCTATAAGAACGTAATGCCATTACCAGAAAAACAGTACTTTAAAAAGAAAATAAAGAGCTTAGATATAATTGAATGTGTAGACTGCTTGCCTAGCATTAGCAAAGCTCTGGGTTCAATCCCCTGCACTGCCACTAACCAAATTTATGTCATAATTAGGAAGATGTTCCAGTTAAAACTTCATTTTAAAGAAATAGGAGTTTTCTGCATGAAGAAGAACATTGGCAGAAGATGCAGCATCCTGTGAGAAGTTCAACATGCAGGGTGTTTCAGTGGCTCCGATAGGAAAGAAGCCTGAGGAATATGATGGGTCTCAATGTAGAGGAAAGATAATTTTGATAAACCAAGGCCACTGAGGGGGAAGTATTTAAAACATATCCTAAACATCAAAGAAATCATTCTAATATTAGTATAAATACATAGTGATCCTGACAGTTCGTTGTTTCTGGAGGTGGAGGTGTTATTTTCTTCAGCCGTGTAGAAATTAGCAAATGGCCCACATTTCAGTAAATAACTCAACATTCATGGTCGTGGAAGCAACCCTAGCGAGACTCAATAGTTTACCAAAAACAAACACACAAAAACACATGAAAGGAAGAGGGAACAAATTGGGAAGAGAGGGTTCACCATTTCAGTAAATAACTCAACATTCATGGTCGTGGAAGCAACCCTAGCGAGACTCAACAGTTTACCAAAAACAAACACACAAAAACACATGAAAGGAAGAGGGAACAAATTGGGAAGAGAGGGTTCAGAGAGAGGGCAGCGGGGGAGGAGGTAGAGGAGAGTAATGTGGAGTGGGTGTGATCGAAGTATATTGTATCCATTTGTCAAAGAAAAATATAAAAGAGTCTTAAATAAACAGAGTAATAAATATAAAATTGGGACTAATTTAAAGAGTCAATAATAATTAAATGAAGTAATTTTAAGGTAGAGAAAGAATTTGTATTTCAGACTGGAAATGCTCACAAGGAGCCTAGTGGGATCTGTTGGGTTCTAGAGTAAAGGGTGGGAGTGAGTCCTAGTTAAGACTCTTCAATAATTAAAATCATTCAGTTTAGACAAACTGCTCATCAGAAAGAAGGAAAAAGATCAGATTGCTGTCTCCTCAGTTAGAGGCAGAGGGACTCGGAATCAAAGCCGAAGTCATCACATTATTAACTATGTAGTGTGGAGGGGTGGTAAGAATTAATATTTTGTTGGTAAGTTTTGGGTTTACAGCAAAATTAAGCAGAAAGCATGGAGACTTTCCTCACACTGCTTTAGTATATAAGCCTGACCTCCCCATCACCTTATACATTCTGAGTGGTGCATAAGGCTGCTATTGCTGAGATTCAAATCATAACTATTAGCTTCAAACAGCAACATGTTCCCATCACTGTAAAAAGATTAAATTGCTCCTGAATCATACATCATTCGAGCTCACATTTTTCTCATTTTCATAAAAAAATTGTGACAATGATTTCTATTTCCTTAATCACTCAAAAAGTCTTGGTTCTCCTGAAGACTGCTGATTGTACTTTTTCATTTACTTGAGTTTGGAGAGTAAAAGCTGACTTCTATACACACTTGCCTCTGTATGATTCAGACATAAATAGATCTGTAATTTTTTTCTGGGTTATTTAACCAATCTGTTATTTTGAGATACGACCTCTTATTTGGCAAGAGTTGTGCTTGTCAGTATCCAGGTGCTAAATATCTGGGACTTCTGTATAACAAATAGTCTATGATAGAACTTTCCAACTATCCTGAGGAAAAAAACAGATTCTTGTTAAACAAAACAAAATACAATAAGATAAAACAAAACATCACATTCAAAGTGTAAAAGACAGACAAACAGAAGGAAAAGAGCCCAAGATCACATGAGTCAGAGACCCACTTGTTCACATTCTCAGGAATTACAAAGAAACACTAAATTGTAAGATGTAACCTAAGTGCAGAGGACCTGGTACAGAACCATGCAGGCCCTGTGCATGCTGCCTCAGCCTGTGTGAATTGATATGAGCCTTGCTTAGCTCATTCATGTTCTCCTGGTGTCCACCATCCGTTCTGGCTCTTACACTCTTTCTGCCTCCTCTCCTGTGGGGAATTACCTGAGACCTGGGAGGAGGGATTTGATGGAGATAGTTCCTTTAGATTTGTCTCTCCCTTTCTCCCTCCTTTATTTCCTCCTTCCCTCCCTCTCTCCCTCCCTCCCCCTTCTGCGTGTCTAGCTGTGGATCTCTGTATTTGTTCCCATCTGCTGCAGGAGGAAGCTTCTCTGATGGTACAGTAGATTATCATGAGGAGTCATTTTATAACTCTCTTTTTGAAGATCAGTAGTATTTGGCTTTGCCTTACATCTCTGGGCTATCTAGTCTCTGGTTCTTGGTCACCAAAGCAGTACTGGGTATGGATCACATCTCGTGGAATGGGCCCTAAGTCAGATCAGACATTGGTTGGTTACTCCACAAGAAAAAGGACAGATTCTTTTAATTCTCATTGAAACACACAACTTGTATATTTGGATTTTCAAGGTAATTGCAACAACAACAACAACAACAACAAAAACTTAGACAAATTTCATCATATTATCTCACACTTGTTTCAGTAACAACCACAGAATATCTAATTCTGATCACCCCACAACAAATATTTTCTACGTTGGCCATATATCTGTGTCTGAGACAAAGCAATAGAAGGTGTGTGGATGTGAACATAGAACAAAGGAAGTGTTTCATAGATTCAGGTTCTGATATTGTTTTGGGAAAAAGATCAAGTTCTGAACTACATGATCCTGAAAACCTTCCTAAATGAGAACAATACTTCTTTTATTTGGTCTGGATCTCTCAAAACAAAAGGCATCTGGAAGCATCAGCTTCAAATTCAAAGGTTTATTTAAAGTATGGTTGGGAAGCGTAGGAAAGTTCAAATACAATTTCTTTAAATATATTTTAACTCTCATGTGCATGTACATATAATTTCAAGTACACGTATTTTTATTATTTTTTGAGAGAGCCCTATATTGTAGCTCCAGCTCAGCAATCTCTCCAGTCCTCAACTTTAATATTTTGAACAGTTGTATAAAATATTCTTATGCCAGCAATACTGCTTTCTTTTAATTTTTGATAATTTTATAGGTATGAAGTAAAATTTTACCATTAATTCAATTTCAGTATTTTAAGATATTTGCTGTACCTTTAATTTGATCTTCTGTCAATTATTCGTATAGGCCTTTGACTATTCTTCTTGTCCAATTTTAAAAATTTTTTGTGACAAACATTGACTCTTCAATTCCATTACATATAGTAATTGATTTCAAATTTCACTTGTTAAAAAATTGTTTATGTTAATATTTTCACCCAAATATACTCAGCACATCTACATTGTGTCTTCTGGTTCCTGATTTTTAAGATCTGGTTAAAAATTTCTCTTCACTCCTTGGATGTACTTTGTCACACATATTAATCACTAGCAATATGCAGCTATTGAACACTTGAAATGGGGCTGGTAATAGCTAAGGTGTGCTATAAGCAGAAAATGCCTACCAGAATTTGAAGACTTGATATGGGGAAAAAAAACCATAGAATTTATTACTGACAACTGTTCTCCTTGATCATTTATATATCAAATAGAGACATTTCAAGTGCAGAAATAAGTCAAATATATTATGAATTATACCTACTTTTTATGCTTTTAATGTGGATACCATGTTTTTTTCAATATGTCACATGTTATGATTCTGTTTAGTACCTTGTCAAATTACTTAAAATTTCCTAAATAGGATCCTATATTATAGGCTTTGAAAAAGTTTTAACTTGTTTTTGTGGTACACCTATTTAATTCCATTGCTTGGTAGACAGAGGCAGGGAGGCCAATCCAGCCTACTCCACATAGCAAGTTCCAGACCAGTCAGTACTATACAATAAGACCCAGGTTCGTGGGTTTTTTGTTTGTTTGTTTTTAAGAAAGCATAATTAACCTTTGTAAGTTAAGTGTTTACTGCTTTTTCAGAAAACCTGCATTTAGTACCAGTTTGGGTGGTTTATTCATAGCCCCCATAACTCTCTGAAACAGATCTTATACCTTTGACCATGGAAGGAACCTGTAGTTATGTGTGCATACCCCTACACATACACATCATATAAAGTAGCACACCTTAAAATAACATTTTTATTTTAAATTAATTATTTCTTTACAAGGAAATTCTTTTTCTTTATTGCACTAGGAATTCTTGTATTTTGCCTGGTGGTTATGTTTTGCACAAACAGAGTACACTATCAAGTTGGGTTTGTGTTTGGCCTGGTGGTTATGTTTTGTACAAATAGAGAACAATATCAACTTGGGGATATGTATGAATAGTAAAGCATTTACTCATATGCATAAGACCCTGGGTTTTAAATGCAACATCACACAACTGGGCAATCATGTCATCCTCAAAAGCATCTTCAATTCTTCATTTCATATTTTTGTTTCTGTTTTCCTTTTATCTTTCCTTGGGGGCACAACAACCTCCAGTTAAAAAAAAATTGAAGTAGCAATAATATTCTCTCCCTCTTTCTCTCTGTATGTGTGTTTATGTGTTTGTGTGTGTGTGTGTGTGTGTGTGTATGTTTACTTCAGTCCCTCTTTCAACTTTTCATGCCTGTAGAAAAATTGCCTACATGGACTATATTTTAGAAGTAGATAATTTCCTGGTTTTTCAAGTTTGTGGATAGAGACAATTTTGTTCCAGAATGGTCCATACCCAAACTATTACACATACATGATTTGGAGGGTTTTACAATTTTGGCTTCCAGAACCATGTGTTGTAGGAAGCTGCTTGTTCATTTCCCGCCTGCCCAGACTCCCGAAATAACCACACAGAAACTGTATTAATTAAATCACCGCTTGGCCAATCACTATAGCATATTACTAGCAAGCTCTTAAATATTAAATTAACTAATTTCTATTGTTTTATATTTTACCATGAGGCTTATGGCCTACTGACAAGGTTCAAGATGGCAGCTCAAGTGTTTCCTCTCTGGCAGCTACATGGCATTTCCTGACTCCACCTTCTTTCTTCCAGCATTCAGTTTAGTTTTCCCTGCCTACCTCTATTCTGCTCTATACAGGCCCAAAACAGTCTTTTATTAACCATTGGTATGCATAGCATACAGAGGAGAATCCCACATCACCTCCTCTTTTCTGTCTAAATGGAGGAAGGTTTTAACTTTAACATAGTAAAATTGCATATAACAAAACAGGTATCAAGCAAGAGTTACAGTTACAATATTTGTATCTACTTTATCTTTTATAATAACTAAGGAAAACTATAACTATAACCTATATTTCTTAATTATACATTACATTTTTAAATGAGCTGCACAAACACAATACCTTAATCAAGAGCAGAAATATACATATAACAAAAGTAACCTAAAGTTTGTATCAATAAACCAAGATCCATACCAATGCAAATCTCGTATTCTTCTTTAAATGTAAAAAACATTTATAAACAATCATTTAGGGAATTTGGGTGTAGTTTTCTTCAAACTGCTTCCTGATTTTTGTTGGGCAAAGTAATTTTTGGGGGTGTTTACAGCAATATTTTGGGGGTTGTTGGTCCATCAAACCACATTGATCTGGAAGGAATCCACAAGTTCTCATCTTCCCTGGAAACAAAAGAACCTCTTTTCCAAAGCAACATATCCTTAGACTCATATTTTGAAATCAAGACCCCTTTAAGATATATGTTGATTTAGCTTAGCAGCCTGTACAATAAAATGTCTCTCTGTACTTAGTTCCTTCACAGTCAAAAATTCAAAGAAAACACAATAATATACAAAATCCAGACTCTCTGTGTATATTCCATCTTTATGAGGCTTATTTTTCTTGCTCTATTACTTTTTCGGCAAGTTTAACATTTATTTTATTATCTTGACTCCTTTAATCTATGATTGTCTTCACTCTTTTATATTACATTTACTGTCTCTTTACTCTTTTTCTTCTCTTTTCCAAGGGTACATACATTCATTCAACACTATGACTCTTTAAGAGTTCTTTTATGTCTGAATCTGTCCTATTGTGTGTTTATAATCCTTTTGTGTTCTAGAGAGCTTTAAAAATGGTAAGCAGCTTGGTCGCATCAGCCCTGGGTGCTGGCTTCACCTCCCTCTGCTTTTCAAAGTGGCAGAGGTACCATTACCACCAGTTCTGGTACCACCAGGTAGGAGCCACGCTCACCAATTTAACTCCGAGAAGGAGCATGCAGCACATAAACCCTTTTTATCTGAGTAATAGCTAAATCTGCCATGCAGTGCACTATGTGGCCTGGAAATATCTATATGTATGGTGACAGGAATACGCCATGCTCTTCTGCTTGTGCATGCCTAGTAAACCTGATTCTGCTGCCTGCCCAGGTAGAGAGCACTGAGCCACAGGCCTGGTTCCATCTACTTTCCTTCCAACCCTGAGTAGGCACACAAGCAATTGGGCTCACACACACCATTCAAATGCTCAGCATTCTGAAAGAGCCAGATTGGTTTGTGCTGCTCATTTGAAACTTTGCAGTTTTCATTTTTCTTTTGCTACTACTGCTAAATCAGAAAGACCTCTCTTAAAGGAGCTGCAGCATCCCATCAGCAAGCAGAGCCCATCTGGAAAAAAAAATGTGGGTAAACTTTTATTTTAGTGTCTAGGATTCCTTTTCAAGCCCTCTCAGGATTTATGTGGATTTAGCTAGCACACATTGGGTGCCAATTTGTTGCAGGAGGCTGCTTGTTCATTTCCTGGCAGCCCAGACTCCCAAAATTACCACACAGAAATTAAATCACTGCTTAACCAATTGCTATAGCATATTTTTAGCAAGCTCTTACATATTAAATTAACCCATTTCTATTATTTTATATTTTACCACAAGGTTCATGTGAGCTGGACATGCAGGACTCACATAGAGATGACTGCTGAACTTGCCTAAAGGTTAGACAGTCCTTCAGGGTTCCTGCTTCATGAAAGAGTCTGCCAGACATTCTGCAGACACAGAAGAAAGTGACTGACAAACTGCCAATATAGGTGGAACTGTATTTGAAATTTCCTGCTTCATGGAAAAGTCTGTCAGATACTATGGGCCAGTAGGCTAAAGATGGGTGCCTGCAACATTGCATAAGAACTTTGGGTGATTGTCCAGATAGCAAAATGTCTCTGTCAATTCTAGAGTTTTTGGAAGTTGCTTACTATGCATTTCCTGTTTACTTAGGTAATATTATTTCCTTACGGGCATCTTTGGTAGAGTTGAAGAATATATAGTTATAGTTTTCCTTAGTTATGATAAAATATAAAGTATATATAAATATTGGAACTGTGATTCTTGCTTGATACCTGTTTTGTTATATGTAATTTTACTACTTTAAATTTAAAACATTCCTTTTTATTTAAACAGAAAAGGGGAAATGATATGGGAAGTTTTTCTGTATGTGTTGCATTTATTGGTTAATGAATAAAGAAGCTTGCTTGGCCTGTGATAGGACTGAGTAGAGCTATATGGGGAAAACCAAACCAAATGCTGAGAGAAAGAAGGCAGAGTCGGGAGATGCCATTAGGCACTAGAGGAGAAAGACACGAGCTGCCAGCAGGAACCTTGCTGGTGGGCCACAAGTCTCATAGTAAAATATTAAATAATGAAAATGGGTTAATTCTAGTGTAAGAACTAGCTAGCAATATGCTTAAGCTATTGGCCAAACAGCATTTTAATTAATATAGTTTCTGAGTGATTACCTTGGTAATCTGGGCAGCTGGGAAACAAACAAACGGCCTCCTACAACAAAGGACCAAGGGTTTAGTAAAAACCAACTCTGTTGACACCTTGATCTTGAACTCGTAGCCTAAAGGAATGTGAGAAAATAATTTTCTGTTGTTTAAACCATGTAGTTTGAGGTGTTTTGTTATGGCATCTCTTGCAAACTACTGTGCAAGAAATTTAGTTCATTTTATGTATAGAACTGGCCACTTATCTGCACTGACCCTTTTTATGGGTTAAAATAGTCCTGCCCTATTTGTGTCCTTCTCTTGTGAACATTATTACAGTAGTAGTAGTAGTAGTAGTAGTAGTAGTAGTAGTAGTAGTAGTAGTAGTAGTAGTAAAGGATTAGAAGGAAAGAAATTGGAAATATGAGTCAATAGAGGAATAATTCCTTCCCAGGGAATGGGATAAGTTAGTTGTTTGGCAAATGGAGAGGAAACTTATAAGAAGGTTATCACTATTGTGACTGAGATGTTCTTGGGCTTACAGAAGCTTCCTTTTGCTCACAAAGATTTCAGTGCTGGACTGCATGTTTCTCCTGTGTGTAATCATTCTCACCACCTTATTGCTATAACCCCTGAATTGAATTATGTGATGACTGTGCACTTTATGCTGACTTGGCAAATGGAAGGAAAAAGCTGTTACAATTCACTGAACACATATCTGCCAAAAATCCAAATCAAGTTTTGTACATAATGAATCCCATCAACTTCAATATGGAGTGCTATTTTTTTCTTTAATCTACAATGGTATGTCCCATCTAACACTAAAATGTGTCATTTTGTGCACTAAGTTTCACCCTGCCATTGTGAAAGTGGACCACCATCTGACAGCTCCATTTCACTTCAAGCAGACTTCCACCTCAGATTTAGCTCAAGAAAATTCATGTCTCAGAATCAAGTCCAGATAGGTCTAGTTTTTAAGATGCTGATGTCCATTTTTAACTTAATTCAGTTATTTACCTTTTTCCTACTAAAGTCAATGATGGAATAAAAAGAAAGATTATGTACTCAACTATGTTCTTGCATTTTGGCATGAAAAATTTGACAGGTTGGATGCTCTTTTTATTGTCTGAGAATTTTGTACATGCATGCAATGCGTTTTAACAAAATCCACCTCCACTCCTCCTATAATTCTTCCCATTACCCCCACCATCATTTTTCTATCCCAATTTCATGTGTTCTTTTTTAAATCCACTGAATTCATTTAGTACTGCCAGCATGTACGTGGGAGTAGAGATGTCTACTGGGTCATAGGAAACCTACTAGGGTTAGCTTAATGAAAAAAATGGATTTTTTGCCATCAGCTACCAACTGCCAGTATATCCTCAACTATGGGAAGAGTTTGTGACCCCTCTAATATTTATGCTAGAAACGTGACTGCCTTGATCTTGTCCAGGTCTTGTGCATTCAGCCTTTTTGAGTTCTTGGGTGCAATGACTGCAATGTCTGGAAAACCTTGTTTTGTCGCATTCTTTCAAGGCTTCTGACTATAACAACCTTTCCACCGCATCTTTTGTGATGGTCCTTGGGCCTTGCAGGAATGGGTGTGATATAGGCATCCCATTTAGGGGTGAGTACTCCATAGTCTCCTACTCTTCTTTTTAAAAATAATTATCTTCATACAAACACACCTAAGATTCTGGAAAAACCCCAATCTATAGGTATTCATTTCTATTTACCAATATTCTAGAAAGTAATACTGGAGACCAACAGGAGTAAGGTGGATTTACATGATGGTGTGGTAATTAGATGGTTTTTTTTAAGGTTTTATATTAGCATTCAGACTTTGTCATCAAATCATTTCTTCCTAACTTGGGCACAATTTATATCTCCTGATAATTCTTCAAAGACTGATTATATAATTATGAAGTTTCTTTTCTCTTCAGATAGGAAAAAATCTTCTGGGATAAGTCTCTTAAGGCCAAAATATTATATTTCTGCCTTTTTCTTGGAGACCATTTAAATTAAAATCACAGCTGAGAAAACAGCATGTGAAATACCGTCTTGTGATTTCAATTACCCTGAGTTCATTAGAATAGCAAAACATTGGCTGATAATTTATCAGAAATTGAACAAGGTTGTACCTAGTAGATGAAGAAAAGCAAATTTAATCTTCAGTTTAATTAAAGAGCAAAAGGTTGTAATAATCATATGAATTATATATTTTCATGGGAAAAGAGTTCATAGAAATTGAGGGCTTAATACTTTTGCAATTTTAACTTTTGGAATTTTTATGAGACAGTAAGGAGTTGTCATTTCTATGAGGCATGAATGCCAGAAAATTCTGTGCTCTGAGATAGCTTTAGTTTCTTCACATAATGAAGATCATCACAAATCTTTGTATTCTCACATAAGTCTTAATAAGGTTTAATTAAATTTAGTGATTTTGGTCATTCTTTTTGACGTAAAGAAGACTGAACTGAGGGCCTTGTCCATGCCACACGAGTACCCTACCACACCCTTGTCCATGCCACACAAGTACCCTACCACACCCTTGTCCATGCCACACAAGTACCCTACCACACCCTTGTCCATGCCA
>NC_022026.1:61693652-61700312 GCF_000317375.1 Microtus ochrogaster | reverse complement strand
TTGTCCATGCCACACAAGTACCCTACCACACCCTTGTCCATGCCACACAAGTACCCTACCACACCCTTGTCCATGCCACACAAGTACCCTACCACCGAGTTACAGCTTGGGCCCAGCTTTCTGATATTAGACGAACATTTTCAAAACAGACACAATGATTGAAAATAAGCAGCCATGTGCAAACATAACAAAGTGATCTTATCTCCACAGCTCCATCCTATTCTCTACAACTTGGGGGTTTGGAATTGGCAGGTTGAAAAAAAAGTTCCTTTTCTTAAACCAGTAATTCTATTTTCTCAAACAGAAATAATGCACTATTATTTAGGAGTTAAAATTTTAAGAATCTATGTTTTTTCTTATCTCAGGCTTAAAAAACCCACCAAATATCTTGAAGGTATCTATAGTCCAGCATTTGGCTAGCATTGTAAGGCTCTAGGTCTCATGCCTACCCCTGAGAAACAAATTCATTTATTTAATTATGGGTTGAGTACATTCTGATAGGAGACAGAAAATTTAATGGTACTGTCAATATTTGTCACTACCAAGAAAAGCAGTCTCGTTGATTTTAATAGACATTTTATTAAGATTTAATATCCAAGGATCTCTCTTTGTAAATTTCCTGCTATCTCTTATGAATATACCATCTGGTTATTTAATGTAGCCACATTTTTTCCAATGAAAAAGATAGGGGAAGATTGATAGATGTTGACAGGCTGATAGCTGTAGAGCTGTATATGACTCATGACAAATTGCTTTGTTCAGTTCATAAATGGGTGCAGAGATATATGAAAATAAATCAATTCTTTCTGACAAAGCATTGTCAAATGTTTGAGACAAAACTATTGGGCTTGTTATTTTGTGATCTTCATCTGACTTCTAGAACTCCATGCACTTCCTTCTGCTCATGGTTCTTTAAAGAGCCTTCGTGAGACTGGACCAACTAATCTTTGCTATGTAACAAATGACTTCAAAATGAAGCTGGTAAAGACAGCTGTACATTAGATGATGATTTTGTGGCTCAGAGGCTTGGGGAGGAATCAGCAAGGGATGCTCCTCTGCTAGTCTTGGGTAGACTGGTTCGTGTCTCTATGACAAGGATCAGCAAACTTACTCTGTTAAGGGCCAACTGAGGAACAGTCTAGGACTTGTGGGCTATACAGTCTCTGTCACAACTACTCAGCTTTGCCTAACAGTCATAGATGGTACTAAATAAATGCCCTTGTTTGTCTCTCAATAAAATTTAATTTACAAAAATAGGGAGCTGTCCCGGGAGCTACATCAATTCCTAAATTTTAGTTCAAAGCAAACTTTCCTATACATCACACACGGGCATGTACAAGTACTCACGCACACACACACACATTAACAATTAAGATTTTAGATATTTACATCATTTAATTTAACTTATTATAATTACAGAGATTGGCCTAGGACCTCAAACATACTGCTAGCATACTTTCTCACTGTATCATACTCCCAACCACTGGCTATTTAACTTTGCTAGGTCGTTTATTCTGCTACACAGACTAAATGGGTATTCCACAGATAGCATCTTTATCAAAGTGATACTTGAAATTTGATTGATATATTCTCTTTTATTTCTGAGAAATCCTAAATTTTAAAACATTTTGTATTTATTATCAATAAATCTCAGTGAGTCCTGGATCAGGGAAAACATGTTGATTAAAGAGTGCTATTGAGATAATTGAGAAAATTAGGTTGCTTTGATCATGAAGTGTAGAGTTTTAGCTTGATTGTGTAAGGACTCATCCAAATAAAAGGACATTTTAATGCCATCTACTTTCAAATGATTCAGTAATGAATATGTATGTACACATAGTAATATCAAGGCAAAGTTAATGGAGCACAAATTAAAAATTGGGCAATCTATATGAGCAGCATTTGGGCATTCTTTGTAGTTTTCTTGAAATTATTTAGTACTCAAAAATTATTTTAAATTTTTTTTCTTTTTTGAAGATTTTGCTTATTTTATTTTTTATGTATGTGAGCATTTTTCCTGCATATTTATCTATGCACTACACAGATGCTGGTACAGTCAGAGGTCAGAATAAGGTATTGAATCACCTGAACTGGAATTACTAATAATTGTGAGGCACCATGTAGATGCATTTGGTTTCACTTTGCAACAGATGGGAAGCAGTACAGAAACCACAACCAGTAAAAATGCAGAATTTTGAAGCCCAATTCCAAAGGCTACATCTACAAACCAACTCCCCCACCCATGGGTCAGGGATAATTGCAGAAGGGTGGAAAGATTGAATGAACAAGAAGATTAAGCAGTTTTCTGTGGAACAGTGTCTCCTAGGAATGTCAGAAGCTAACTAACCTACATCCTCTGTAATAGCAACAAGTACTCTTAACTTCTGCAGCACCTCTCCAACCCCAGAAACTTAGTCCTTTGTAAACTAACAAGTTATAAGTTGGGCTATTGAGATGGTTTAATGGGTAAGAACTCTTGCTATTCTTCGTGTTCAATGATTTATTTTATATTTAGAAATTATAATAGCATGATTTTCCTCTTCACTTTCTTCTCTCCAGATCTTCCCATATACCATTTCTTCCACTCTTTCAAATTCATAGCCTATTTTCATTAATTTTTGCATGCATATATATATACATATATATGTGTGTGTGTGTGTGTGTGCATTATTCTTAAATGCAACATGCTCATTTTTAAGCTGTTAAAATATGGTTGAAATTACATTCTCATGTCTTTTTAAAAAGACATATATCTTTAACTCTAATTTTGTCTCTGAGATGATCTTTCTAGATAATTTTTTCTGCTAAAATGAAATTTCAGAAATGGTACCATGACTCTTTCTTTTTTCATCATCCCCCTAGCATGAGAACGTAGTCTGACAGATGGGTTCCCATTCCCAAGTCTTTGCCTTGTAATCTGGTAATAATACATGCACACAAGTATACACCACCACAAACAGAACATGTTATTTTGTAAGTATGACATCTGGAGTGAGGAACCCTTGCCAGTTCCCACATGCACAAACCATCTATAGAAATGGACATGGACTTGAGCTTCATTCCTTTAATAAAAAAATACAATTGTGACACAGTCTGTCACTCATGGTACTGACAGAATAGGTAGGTAGGAAAACATTTTTTACTGCCCATTGTTTCTTCTGTCAAGACTGTGTGAGTGATGGAGCATAAGGATGTCACATTATAGAAAAATGAAGAATAAGACCTGTGCAAAATAAACCTTGGTGCAGAAAAGTTGTTATATTGTGATGTGTTCTTCCCTGGCCCCTTTTCAGAGTCAGACAAAAAAGAATAGTGTTCTTTTTCATCAGTTCTTTCTCAAGTGAGTGAATCAGGTTTTCCTGCAGACAACTGTCTCACATGGTGTTAGTTCTACCACACACTCTGGCGACACAGTTGGACATTTTAAACCAGGATCCCCACCTGATCCAGACACAATGCAAATCAGAATGGTAAGGATATACATCTTTGCTTGCTGATCTATGATGCGGATTGCATGATCCCTCCCTAGAGGAGTCATTTAGCAGTACTGAATCCTAGTAAGGGCAGTCAAAGTGCCAGAACTTTATCTGTGTTGAGATGCCACTAGATTCATCTGGGAAAATGTTCTCCGGGCCTGTCACAAACAGTAGAAAGATATCTGCCTCCTTGAAGTCTCCTCTGCCTCCATGGTTCTAAGCGCCAGCTATCTCAGACTCTGGGTTAGAGTAGACCGCTTGCACCATCTAAAGGCAGCATACCAAATGACTTGCAAGCATATATCTCACAGTATACTTTGCTCTGATTATAGTAGGATTCTTTGGAGAAACCGTGCTCTGAAAACTGGTTCTTACTAGAAATGCAGCAGGAGGCTGACATGTCATACTCTGTGCCTGTTCTACTGCTGGCAGAAGTGAATGGTATCTGTAATGTTTTCCTGGAGTGCTTGTCTTTTTTAAAAAGGTCAAACAATGGGCTTTGTATATCAAAAAGCTGCACTGGCCTGATTTCTTGTGCAGGTGCCTTATTATTTTTCCAGCTTGGGAAATTCACTCTACCAGTTGGTCTAGTCAGAACCTTTAATAGTGGGGCAGGCACCCAAAAGCCATCACTCCAGGACTAGGAGGTTCGGGCTCCGCTTTGAACAGCTGTAGTGCGAGCTAGGTTTACGACCTGAACTTCGCAGAGCTTCTTATCTGGAGTACAAGGTCATTTACTGGAATGCCACTGAGGACTAAGATCTCCTCCAGTTCTGCCATCAGTGTGGTCTGGGACGGTGATAGAAATGACCTCCTACCTCTTACCTCTATTTCATGTCATTGCAGAGAATGGCATGAAACACTCCAGGCCAGTCCCTAATTGTGAAATTCCTAAGCCTGGCCAATTTTCATCCATATCCTGTAGTGTGAAGGCCAAGGAAAAAATTTCCTTGGGAAATTTACAGAGACCCCAGTGGTTCTCTACAGTCCCTGAAGTTCCTAGAATTTGGAGTGCTCCCAAGGACCATTTAGAAATAAAGTTCATCTGATGAAAGACTTCAATGGTAGGAGATTTTAGAACAAATTGATCTTGACTCAAGCCCTCCTCTCAATGTAGTCATCTGTTGGAATGTACTCTGTCTGAGGGTCAAATCAGGGAACACACAGAACAAAAGTACAGAAACAGAGCTATGGGCTCAAAGCTACCATCTACCCTTTACTGGTACATAGTCTCTGGACAAATGATGCCATTTCTCTAGGCTTTGGGTTTCTTGTCTGTATATGTGACTAGTAACAGAATTATTGAAAGGATAAAATATAATACCATGTCTACTAGATGTAGTTCCATACTTGATGCAGAGTAAAAATGCTGTGGGCCAGATCATAGGCTTCTTACCATAAAGGCAGTCTCCTGCTTGAGGCTAAAAGCTCTTGTTTATGAGCACAGGCCATCCAGATAGATTCGAAGTCTCAGGCATAGCCAACACGATGACCAGAATCTGACTGACATTGTTTTTCCAAAAGTCGTCCCTACTCACTGATTCCTGTCGTGGGTCCTGCAGAATCCTGACTTCATTTTCAGCACCTAGGGGCTTTCCCTGTCAGAGTATTTGTAGTTTTCTTTGATGCCCTACTACTAAGCAACACAATTATGGATGAGCACTCAACCTAAAAGCTTGTATCTCTCTTTTTGTTTCTTCCTCAAACACCCTGGCATGCCTCCAGACATTCAGTAGACAAAAACAAAGCAATGACTGACCCACCTCCTGCTGAGTTACTCCTAGTCTACACCCCCATCCTTCCCTTGCTTGGGCTTTTTAAAAGGAAAAGGGAAAGAAGACTAAGGCAGGAAGAACAAAAAGAAATGCAACACTTTTTCCTTAAAAAAAAATACCGGAAGGGCTGAGGGTGAACAAGACCTTAGTTCCCATCCTCAGAACTAAAAGAAAAAAACATTCTTTCTCAGAATGAATGATACATTCACTGCCAGAATTCTACCCTATGTAACAAGATAAAGTTACTATGTTCTGACATTGGTTTAACCCAACTACTTTCGTAGTTTCAGTGGTTGAACCTCAGACCTTGTGCATAGCAGGCAAGTAGTTCAACACTAAGTTACATCCCAGGTCACTTTTTCCTTTTTATTTTCAGACACAGTGTTACTAAGTTACACAAGCAGAACTGGTACTTGATTGTCCTGTCTCAGTCTCCAAAAAAGCTAAGATTTCAGACCTGTGCCACTGGGCACCCCTTTAAAGTATTATTTTAATTAGATTACTAGATTGTAATAATTTTTAAAAATCTTCTTTTGGGGTATAAATTAATTAAGAGAGGGCCCAATTATTGCACTGAGGATGCAAGCAATGTTCATAGAGCTGATGAAAAGCTGAAGAGCAGTTGGTGTTGCCTAGCAACTGCCACTTGCGGTCCCCCGCCTCAGGAAGGGGGAATAACAGGCTGGCATAATGATGTTTCAGGATAGGAACGTGATTTTTAATTGCACATACAACACATCTTTTATGCAGTGCTTTACTTTATTTATTTATTTATCTTGGGGTGTTTTTATGGCAATGCTGGGGGAAACTTAGGCCCTCACTCATGCCAACTGTTTGCTTTCCCACTGAGCTATAGCCACCTGGCCCCATGCACAACACTTGGAATAAAAAAAATTGAAGAAATTCAATAAGCAAAAATATAAGAGTTTTTAATGGTGAAAATAAAATAGGAACAGAATCTCTTTATTTAAATTACTGTTAACTTGAAAACAAATATTAGTGGAGGCACGCATGTATGTGTGTGCATATGTGTGTGCTTGTGTGTATGCATGTGTGTACTGTGCATGTGTGTGTATGTGTGTATGTGTAGATTGTGTGTGCATGTGTGTGTGCATGTGTGTGAATTCATGTGTGTCTGCGTGTGTGTAAAAGAAGACATCGTCAAAATCTGGTCTAAGGTAATATTGATAAGAAGTCTAAGTGATTCATTTGGAATTACAATTGTTTAGTGGCACTGCCAGATATAGTAAAGTTCTGACTTTCTGGAGACTTCTAAGCATGGACAATAATCTCTAAAATTCTAAGGAATTATTTTCTTGGCAAGGGCTATTGCAAATTATGTCTCATCCATAATTTGCTGGTCCATGATTTTTGCTGCTGATATTTTTATTTATTTATTTATTGTTATT
>NC_022026.1:61649490-61683342 GCF_000317375.1 Microtus ochrogaster | reverse complement strand
TAGATATTCAGGAATGAAACTTCATCCTGATGAATTGTTCCTGTTATGAGTATAAAGTGTCTATCTCGATCTCTTCTGATTATTTTAGTTTAAAGTCAGTTTTGTTAGAAATTAGTATGGCCACACCTGCCTGTTTCTTAGGACCATTTGCTTGAAAACCCTTTTCCCAAGCCTTTACTCTGAGTAGATGCCTGTCTTTGTGGTTGAGATGTGTTTCTTGTAAACAGGAGAATGTTGAATCCTGTTTTCGGATCCAATCTTTTAGCCTGTGCCTTTTTATAGGTGAATTGAGACCATTAATATTAGTGATATTAATGACCAGTGGTTGTTTACTCCTGTTATTCTTATTGTTTTTAGCGGTAGAGTTTGTGTGTCTCCCTTCTTTGAGTTGTGCTGGTGAAGGGTCGCTAGATGCCTGAGTTATTGTAGGCAGTGTTGGCAATGTTGGATTCCTTGGGTTGTGATTTTCCTTCTATTACTTTCTGTAAGGCTGGATTTGTGGTTACACATGGTTTAAATTTGTTCTTATCCTGGAATGTTTTGTTTTCTCCATTGATAGTGAACGATAGCTTGGCTGGGTATAGTAGTTTGGGCTTGCATCCATGGTCTCTTAGTTTCTGCAGTACCTCTATCTAGGACCTTCTGGCTTTCATGGTTTCCATAGAGAAGTCAGGTGTAAGTCTGATCAGTTTACCTTTATAAGATACTTGCCCTTTTTCCTTTGCAGCTCTTAATATTCTTTCTTTAATCTGTATATTTTGTGTTTTGATTATTATATGGTGAGGGGATTATTTTTTTTTGATCCAGTCTATTTGGTGTTCTGTATGCTTCTTGAATATTCAAGGGAACATCTTTCTTTATGTTGGGAAAGTTTTCTTTCATAATTTTGTTAAAAATATTTTCTGGGCCTTTGAGCTGTAACTCTTTTCCTTCTTCTATCCCTATTATTCTTAGGTTAGGTCTTTTATTGTGTCCCACATTTCCTGAATGTTTTGTGATGAGATTTTGTTGGCTTTGCAGTTTTCTTTGATCAGTGCATTTATTTTCTGTATGGTGTCCTCAGAATCTGAGATTCTTTCTTCTATCTCTTGTATTCTATTGATTATGCTTGTTTCTGTAGTCTCTGCTCGTTGACCTAGATTTTCCATATCCAGCTGGTCCTCAGTTTGTGTTTTCTTCCTTGCTTCCATTTCAGTTTTCAATTCTTGAACTGTTTCCATTACCTGTTTGATCGCTTTTTCTTGGTTTCCCAGGATATCATTTACGTATTTACTCATTTCTTCAAACTTTTTGTTATACTTCTCATCTATTTCTATAAGTGCATTTTTTACATGTTGTTTAAGGGACTCTATTGCTTTCATAAAGTCAATTTTTCTACTTTTTCTGTGTTAGGTTGTTCAAGTCCTTCTGTTGTAAGATCATTGGGTTCTGGTGTTTTCATGTTGTTTTTCAAATTGTTGGGTGAATTCTTGCCTTGGCGCCTGCCCATCTCCTCCTACCAATGCTATCTAATGGGTCTTCTAAAACAGGATCAGGCTTCCTGCTGGCCAGGGGCCTCGCTTACAAAATGCTCCCATTCCATTTCCTGGCTCCCGCCTCCAGGTCAAGATTTCTCTCACCACTCAGGAGGGTCTTCAGGAACAGGACCAGGCTCCCCATTCACGAGGGATCTCTCCAACAAAAGGCCTACCACTCTGCAGGTCAGCCACCAAAAGAAAGAAATTTCTGTTGTTCTCTGCCCTGAGCACCCGACCCAGTGCCCAAACAGGCTGAACTGGGTGATCCCGTGGCCCTGCAGAAGGGATGGAGAAGGAGGGAAGCCCCTGGGCGCAAGCTGGGATGGGCCAGGAATAGAGAGGTTGCAGCAGAGGAGGAGCAGCTCCAGCAGAGGGGAGCAGCCCTCACAGACTGACCAGGGAGTCAAGGGAGTTGGGGAATGCCTCCGCTCTGTTTCCTGGGTCCCGCTGCAGGCCAAGAACACTCTCACCACTCAGGAGGGTCTTCAGGGACAGGACCAGGCTCCCCGTTAGCCAGGGACCTCGCCAATAAAAGGCCTACTACTCTGCAGGCCAGCTCCCCCAAAAACCTACTTGGTTTAATTATAGTGGGATGATCTGCTCTCAGTGTGGGCTTCACTGTTTCATGCTTGGACCATCCCGCATCAGCCGCGTCTGGGTGCCGGTCTCTCTGCCTCGTGCGTCTGCGCTTGCTGCTGATATTTATATGGTCTCCCTTTACTTGTCCTTTTTTCCCAGTGACTTCAGTGTACCCATGAAATCTCACAAATGTGGATAGTGACAGCTGCTATGCACTGACAGTAAAATACATATCAGACTTCAGAGAGTTGGTGTAAAAATATATAATACTATGGTTCATGTTGATTATGTATTGGAATAATAATATCGGAGATGTTGGACTAAATAAACTATGTGTTAAAATTAATATTAATTTTTCTGCTTGGTTTTTGGTTGTTGTTTGGTTTTGGGTATGGTTTTTGTTTGTTTTAGTTTTTGCAGCAGATCCTTTCCGAGTAGCTCAAGATGGTCTGGAGCTCTCTATGTATCCTAAGCTTCTCTCAAGGTCAGCCTCCTCTGTGCTGAAATTACAAAACTGAATCATCACACCTTCCCATGTCTTCATGTTACAAATAATATATTTAGAGTTTCATACACTCTAATCATATTTACCTTTCCTCCAACTTCTCTCACAAACACCCTCTCTACCCTACCCCATACCCCACCCAAATTTGAGTTTTATTTCTCCTCCACTTCCTTTTTGTTCCACTGATTCCAGTTTTTGTATCCCAACTTGTATCTTGTATTGGAAGTGGGGATTTCCCTGTCTTGAATTCTAGCTACCAGGGGTCTGTCATTAAAGTCATTAAAGAAAAATATCTCTCTCTCTCTCTCTCTCTCTCTCTCTCTCTCTCTCTCGGCAGCTATCAAAAGCCAATAGCTCCCCAGCTAGTAATAAAATTTCATGCCCACTTTCTCCCCCTCTAAGCTGAGAGTTTGCGTGGCTTTGTGCATTTCTTCTACATGCTGTCACAATCACTGTAAGTTCCTTTGTGCAACTGTCTGGTTGTGTCTGAAAAATAGTTTCTTTGATATTATCAACCACCCTGGCATTTACACTCACTCCATCTCTCCTTTTTTGCAAAGATCCCTAAGCCTTGAAGGGAAGATTGTGATATGTATGCCCCATTTAGGTATACCAGTTCCACAGACTCTTATTCTCTTCATGGTGACCTGTTGAAGGTCTCTGTGACAATTTTCATCTCCTGCAAGGAGAAGCTTCTCTGATGAGGGCTGAGAAATGTATTGTTCCCGGAAACTAGCACTACATCATTAAAAGTCATTTTATTGTTGTGTTCATTTAATGGAATTGTAGTATTGGGTTCTCCCCTGGGGCCTATGACCTAACTAACCACAAGTTCTTGGCCCTTTTAATAGTGTCAGGTATGACTTCATCTCATGTAGCAGTCCTTAAATTCAGCCAGAAAGTGCTTGTTTATTCCCATAACATTCCTGCCACTATTATATCAGATGGAGCCCTGTCTCTCACTCTGCATAAAACTCAACTCCAAACGAGTCAAGAACCTCAACACAAGACCTGATACCCGGAATGTGGCAGAAAAGAAAGTAGGGAATGCACTTGAACCTTATAAGCACAGGAAAGAACTTTCTGAATGGACCCTGGTAGTATAGGTGTTAAGACCTTATTTTTGTTTATAAAAATAAGAGAACTAAGAAAATATAAAATTGCATATTGTAGCTCATGACACATATCTAATAAGCAGAAGTGACTTATGTGATATTAAAATATAATTTGTCTATTTTAATTTCTTCTTCTACAGTTTCTTCAAACAAAATACTTGCTGTAAAAGTTTTGGCTCTGGACAAATGACTAGTAGAGTAGACTAGGGTTTGAGAGAAATGGACGTTAATGGAAGATATATATGGCCAAGAGATACTATTGTATGACATTCTATAATTGGGTTGTTTTTAAGAAAATGCTTACGTGATACCAATCAATAGCTATACAATTTTTTTTAAAAACTGACTAAAAATGAGTAGAAAGATTAAATGTATAAATGTGTGTTATTTACTCTAATCCTCCTTACTTTGAAATGGAACACATTCTCTCTTACTTTCTGTAGTCTTAAACCTAAAATTGAAGCTAAGAATATGGTTCAGGAATAGAACATCTTCCTAGAACTTCAAAAGGCCTGCACTTCATCCCCAGCATTTTGAAAAGAAAAAATAAATAAATAAATAAAATTTTCTTTTATGAGGTTCTTCCATTACATCATTTGCAGAGCAAACTTCTGAATAGGCTCCCTAACACCCATCTATAACAGAACTCATTAAGGAGTGATGGCAACATTAGAGAATAGTTGGATAATGGAAAGACGTGAAGGTCATGAACTTATTTAATAAGAAGGTTTCCCAGAAGAAATTCTGAGAAATTTGCATATTTCATTGTTTGAATTGTGGTTCAGCATGTAGGTAGGTGGGCACATAAAATGATCTCAGGCATTTTCTGTCATTGCATCAATGTAACTTGAAGGTAGAGTACACAAGATAAAAATAGTCTATGAAAGAACAATGAGCTTTAATTTCTCCTATCAGTTCAGTAGAATAAAAGAATAAGAAGTTTAAGAAATAACACAGTAAAAATAATATATAATAAATTTTTGCTGGGAAAATTCACTAAATATAGCATTCAGCTTGACAAAATCTATAATTGAGAAATAATAGTCTATTAAAATATTATTATATAAGTAGGAATCATTGCTAATGGCTACTCAGGAGTGCTCACTGGCTGTCAAGTATGATTTTAGGTCCTACAATGACATATTAGCATCTTTAATCCTCAAAATAATGCTAGAAAACTTAGTAATTTTTTCATCTCTGTCTTAAAGATGTGGAAGCCTAAACAGAGAACTCTCAACAATCTAAAATGGCTGAAAGACACTTAAGGAAATGTTCAGTATTCTTAATCATCAGAGAAATACAAATCAGAACAACTCTGAGATTCCATCTTACACCTGTAAGAATGGCCAAGATCAAAAATACTGATGACAACTTGTGCTGGAGAGGCTGTGGGGTAAATGGAACACTTGTGCATTGCTGGTGGGAATGCAAGCTGGTACAGCCCCTTTGGATATCAGAGTGGTGATTTCTCAGAAAATTAGGAAACAACCTTCCTCAAGACCTAGTAATAATACTTTGGGGTATATATCCAAAGGATGCTCAATCATGCCACAAGGACATGTGCTCAACTATGTTCACAGCAGCATTGCTTGTCATAGCCAGAACCTGGAAACAACCTAAATGCCCCTCTATCAAAGAATGGATAAGGAAAATGTGGTATATTTACACAATGGAGTACTACACAGCAGAAAAAAATAACGACATCTTGAATTTTGCAGGAAAATGAATGGAGCTAGAAAACATCATTTTGAGTGAGGTAACCCAGACACAGAAAGACAAGTATCATATGTTTTTACTCATATGTGGCTTTTTAACATAAAGCAAAGAAAACCAGCCCACAAATCACAATCCCAGAGAACTTAGACAACAATGAGAACCCTAATTGACCTGGGACATAGAAAAAGACAAGATCTCCTGAGTAAATTGGGAGCATTGGGACTTGGGAGAAGGTTAAAGTGGAAGGGAGAAGCAGGGAGGACAGCAGAGAAAAATGTAGAGCTCCATAAAAATCAATTTTAAGAAAGATGTGGAAACCAATACACACAAAGGACTAGGAACTTGCTCTAAGCCATGTAGTAAATAGCAGATCAGAGGCAAGCTGGGTCTAGAGTTTCCACTCTTAATATTCAATGAGGACCATCTTGAACTGAGAGGTGAGTAGACAAAGAACCAGAGAAACTCATACTCTATTGTTTCCAAAACCAGTAAGCACTCATTTCAGTGTCCATTTGATGCCCACCTTGATTCTTGCAAGAAGAATCAAGAACATAGTGATGTGAGCGAGCATGTGTTAGTAGCTCAAAAGATAGAAGATGCAGAACCTTATAGAAATGATGAGTATTGGGCTATATGCTTTCCGGTTTTGCTCAAACTGAAGTCTTTACTGGTATTTTGCTTTTTCATAGTTTCTTCCAACAATGGCTGTCTAAAGAGTCATGAAGTATAGTTGTTGAATCTAATAAGGGAAAGAGAAGGAAATGCCCCCCCCAAAAGGGGGGAATTGCAAATAAGATGATTAAGGGGGAAATATATAAAGTACATAAAAGATTGAAGAGAACCCATGTCTGAAAAATTATTTGAAACTACGAACAGCATTTAGAAGTGAGCTCTCATATGAGGATGGAACCTCTCACTTTAAAATTATTTTGAGAATATATATGCATGCATACTTTGAGATAGTGGTGGGTACATTATTTCTGGTTATCATTTTGAAGAGAATGAAGATTTCTGGGATTCAGTTCAGTTCCCTAACAAACATATCTGGTGGTTCATAACCCCTGTAACTACAGCTCTAGGAGTTATCTGATGTCTTCTTCTGGCCCCTGCGGGCAACTGCACCCACATTCACAGAGGTACATGCATGCATTTTTTTATTTTTTTTAAATAGCAAAGCTGTGACTTTCTCACCTCAACATCTCTAGTATTTAGAATTCTTACTGACATAGGTATTGGAACAGACTTTTAAACCTTGCATTTAAAAGATACTATGAGACCCTCACCTCCTATTCTCAAAGAGGCAAGAAGAAATTTCCTAGCAGATGTTTTCCCAGGAAGATAGTGGCCTTCCCCTCTCCGACCCAGGACATTCCGAGCACAAGGTCTCTTAGCTCAGCCCAGCCAGCCACCTGGTACAGGCTGATAAAGATGGACTAACTCAGGAACACTGGCCTTGCTCTAAGAACAAGGAGAAAGCCGACTTAACAGAATGGGAGGTAACAAAAGTCCTTGTACCCATGCCAAAGCATCTTCAAAGATAATCTTTGGAGTTATTCCTTGAAAAGCTTACCCCACAGAGGAGATACAACTCCTCTCTACCTCATTGTAATGGGGATAGGGATGGAGATGAGTTGCAAACGTGTTTGTATTATGCTGATTAAACTTTGCTTATTACAGTCTGGGCCTCTCTGATGGTCTCTTTCTGGGAGTAGTAATCTGGGCACAACAATACCAGAAGACTCATTTTTTTTTGAGGCAAGGTCTTTCTATGTAGTTCAGGCTAGCTTTGAACTTGTTATGTGGTTCATATTGGCCTCCAGCTCAAAATCCTCCTACCCTAACCTTTAAGCCCTAGGATTATGTGTATGGCACAACACTCAGCTCAAATTACTCTTTTGAATATCGTGAGTCACCAAATGAGACTAGATCGGTTTGATTCAATTATAGGTAAGAATGCTACTGATGGAGTTTATGGGGCTGCTACTTATTAGGATAAGCACTCCTGCATAGAGAAGGATCTGTGAGTACAAAGGGAACTCTGTGGACAGGTCTGGAGCCAGGACTATTCATAAGAGTTGTCCTTCACTGAACTGACAGATGCAGGCCTCTAGTAGGCATTGGGTATAAATGTATTCCTTTTCAAGAGCATCCCCTTGGGAAAGGTGTCTCTGAAGATGAGAAACAAGTGAGGTAACAAATCCTTCCTTGAAGGTTAACCTGGTAGGTGCATTTTTATGTTTACTATAGTTATTCAATTTTGAATGTTCTGTTTCCCTAGAATAATGGAGTTGATATTTGAGAATACACAATGATCTTAACAAGAAATTTCAAATTGTATTTGCCATGGGATACAAGAAAATACCTGAGCTCTTGTATATTTAGAGTAGAGTAGACTAAAGCATTTTATTTATGTAATCTGACTTAAAGAAAGGCAGGGGACTCTAACATAGACATTTTGGTATGTTATGTTATCTTTTTATGACATGCCCTCTTTCACTAAGTGGATCTGGGTATCTACTTGTCGTATGGACACAGGCATTACTAAGCAAAAAATTCTTCTTTGGGTGTTTCCATACAGTTGCATGTAAAACTCTTCTAAGCCCCAAGGTGTTCCAGTGTTCTAATGCTAAAAGGAGCAAGTGCATGTGTCCACCAGGATAAATTTTACTCTAGAGACACAAAGAAGACACCAGCAGCAGGATATGCTTCCTTCTCTGACCTAATTCTCCATCATCGTCATGTCTTCTGGTGTCAACACACTTGACTTTCTGTAGTAGGAAGCTCGCGTGCTCAAGGGCTGTGCCTCAGTAGAGCCTGAGGCAGTAACCAAAAGTAAATCCATATTTTAATCTCTCCTAGGTCATGGTGAAGAAATATACTTACTCTTACAGTCCCCTGACCCAAATGCATACACAGCCTGCTATAAATAACAATAAACTAATGTACTGGGTAGTTTAGTAAGCACCTGAATTTAAGAGAAATTAAACAATAATTTCATCAGAACAAAGAAAGGTTGACTTGTCCTTCATTCTAAACTTTTGGAAAATGTTCAAGAGCTTACTATACACATAAGACATAAGAAATAGTTCTGGGAAGCCAGGATGTGAAGAAAATCATATTAGTTCATAAGGCCATGTCTTTTCCGTTGCAACAGCAGCTTATTATTATTAAATGCTCATAAATGATGAGAGTTGGATCAATTTACAGGAATCTTTTCCTCCAGTACTATTACTTAACCTATAGAGTTCTAAGATGCAAGCTGTAAAAATTGTAACACATTTTAATTTCCTTTTTTCATGCATGGTAAATGGAGAAGGCAAGTGAACATTCCTTAGGCATTCCAGAAATAATGTTCCTAAGTGATCAATGTTTTCATTTGGTTCTTTCACCATCCTTATGGGTAAACACTAAAATAGAGCTAAATATGTTTAATTTTTTAAAAGATTTCATAAAGATTTACAAATTCCATAGTAACTTAATACCCAATAATATCTTAATTCTCTGGGTTCCCAGGGCTATTTTAAAGTCTTTGGGGGAAAATATAATTCTTTTTTCTTTCTTTCTCAGCTTTGGTATGTTGCCATTAAACTTCACTTAGTCTCCCCATACTCTTTTCCAGCTTCTCCATTCTACTCAGCATGCAAGATCTCAAAAAAAAAAAAAAAAAAAAAACAAGCAGGGTGCTATTGCCTAGTGAAGGGAAGGAAAGCATTTGTGGCCGTGGTGAGCAAGAAATTTGGTTTCCAGTTCCAAATCAAGTCCATGAGCTTCTGCAGGCATCTTTTGTCCATATAATTGAAGAAGATGCTGACTTCTTATTAAAGGCTCTCAAATGATCCAAGTATTTTCTGGTTATTATGCAGGAAGATTTAACGGTAGGTCCTGTAATGGGATATGAACCAGTCCCTTTCCATAGCTTCTGGATGTTTTAGAAGATAAGAGTTATATAACACCTTCCTGCTACAGTCATATATACTTAAGAAGCAAATAAAGACTGGACTTTGGGGGTTATATTATAGAGGCTCAAAGGCAAATGACATTTCAAAGCCAAGAAGAGACATTTTACTATTAGGAGTATCATTTCTACTTAAAAAATATTTATTTTATTTTTATTTGTCTGTCTGTGTATCTGCTTATTCACAGTTGTTCATGGAAGCCAGAAGGGGAAATTGAATCCTTTAGAGCTGAAGTTACAGGCATTTGTAAGCCACCTTATACGAGTGCTGAGATCCAAACCCTAGGCCTCTGAAAGGACAGCAAATGCTGAGCCATCTCTCCAGGACTGTTTATACTTCTGATTAGCAAACAGGAAAGAAATCCGTAAGTCTGGCCAGCATTCTTTCATTATCCTGTATGAATTATAACTATTTAGCTGGGTAGACAGGAGTGTATAAAATTCCTGGCCAGCATAGGAAACATAGCAAGAACCTATCTCAAACCAAGGGAGGGGTTTAGATACCCACTTAACTTTCAGTGTTAAATTTAGTTTTTCACATGACAATTTTTCTCTTCATATAATGGTCCAAATTGCCGATTTAAATTTGCTTTCAGGATAAGGACATCTTCCAATTCAGTGAATTGCTGACTCTATCACCATAAAGGTTAAAATCAAGTTAAAGTTTCTTTTTAAAAAATTCTGTTTCAAAGCCATGAATAAAAACTTAATCCCACTGGCTTTCACAAAATTGTGTGGAAGTAGTACCAAAGAGAGAAGAAAACCACCATCTCTGCAGGAAAATAATTCACGGGATAGCTGTGTTAACAGTGGGGAGTGCTGTCACTCCTGGTTAGTCAAGACAGAGTGGTATCAGGGTTGCTCTGGAAACTGAATTTTCATGTTGGCGTTCACATTGAGGTGCCTGTAGTATATATAATGCATGCCAGTGTCACACTTCCTGCAGTGCTGAGGAAGATCAAAGTAGTATCATTAGGTTTGGAGCACAGAGCGACAGTGTTGTTTGTGAACTTTCTCCTGCTGCTTCTCTTGACCTGACTTATGGGCACCCAATCTTTCCTGAGAAAAATGAAGAGATCAAAAGGGATGTGTCATGTATATTTCACACAATAGTACCTAAGGAAGCCACAACACATCATATTTTGTACTAAAATTTGAGACCAGCAGCCAAGTTCACACACCACAGTATATTGATTGTTTTTTTTTTTTATTTTAAGTTCCCATCATGCGTCCTGAGACTCAATTTCCTTCGAATTGTTCTTAGTTCTATCATATCCTCGAAGATTTCCAAACAGTAGTTACATGGATCTTATATTCACATCACAGAAGATTAGAAGAGGAGGAGGAGGAAGAAGAAATAACAATACCTATGCAGCCAAAATTTGAAGGTACTCTATTTTTATTTCAAAACATTGGGAGAATTCAAAATTTGAGCCTCAATGACCAAAAATATATTGGAACAAAATTTTCAGAGGATAAGCTAGGCCACCACTAGACAGCCTCACGTAGACAGGTGGATGCTAGAGAATGATGCTTAAGACATGACTGAAGCTTTTGAATACCCACGAATAGACTGCTACTTGCTTGACTAATTCTCAGTTATGAGTATGGCATATTCCCATGCCACTAGTAATTTATGCCTTCTCCAGAGTCAGTACTGTATCCATCCGTGTATGTATGTGTGTGTGTGTGTGTGTGTGTGTGTGTGTCTTTGAACATCTACCTCCTTACAAAAGTTTAGCAACATTTACCTGCAAAGGCCTCCAGAAAATAAATTCCTTATGCCACCTTTATAGCCCCGAAGTCATTTATGAAGAACTATAGTTGTCAGGAGTTCCATAGTCACATGAAAGAACCCATGTATTAGTTATTTTAGTATCAGCGAGCTGTGAATAAACCTCACTAAACATATCCACGGACTTGCTGTCCGGAACTTGAAACTGGTAACCTTTGGAGACAACTCTTAGACCAAAACGACAAGGTGAAAAACAACCAAAGATCTCCTAAGAAGAGTTGGGCAAATTCTTCCCTAATATGCACCAACTAGGGACAGCCTGACACACTCTTGCACAGGGCCCCACATTTTCTCACTAATGCAGAATTGTCAGAAACCCAAACCATATTCAGAGCCAACAGGGGAAATGCCTGAATCTGAAAAGTAACCAAAGAAATTCCTTCAGGGAAAGGAGATGGCAATGAAAGACGAGTTCCCAGAGTCACTCTCCATTGAAAGCACATTGAGTCTTTAGAACTAGAATATGCACAATCCTGTGGGACTCGCTCCATGTTTATCTGCCTTAACTCTTTTCTTGCCAGTCCTCCTCTGGCTGGTTGAACTGCTCCTGTGGTTGTCCCAGCCAGAAAGCCACTCAGCAGCAAGCCTCAGGAGCTGCATTCCTCGCAGTGACAGGAGAGGATGTACCGGTAAGTGGCGGTGAGTCGCATGCCCCCTGAGCAGCGCAGACGCAAAGCCTTCAGCTTGGAGGTCTGAGGTCGACAGCAGTGACAGGAGGAACGGAAAGGTTGCTTGAGGACAGTGCTGAAGGACACCAACGGCTCAGAGCGTGATGCCTGGCTGCAGTGCCCTTCACATCTGGCCAGGAGCACCATCTGGAGAAATAACGGGAGGTGATTACTATGTGCAGGTGCCCAAATCTCAAGTTACCACAGCATCCTTTGAAAGGCTCTAACACTCCTGTCCAATTCCTGCTGGGTCAGACCAGTGGGTGCAAGTCAGAATCTATTGGTAAACCTAAAATATGTATTTAAGGTATTGTGGCTCAGCAGTAGAGGACTTGTTTAGCATGCACAAGGCTCTAGGTTCAATCCCCAGTACCTGGAGATTGGTAGGAAATCATTCAACACTACCCCATCTGGAACAATTTTGAATTTAACTCCTATAGTAAGGCCCAAGCTTTCATGATTTTCAAGATTCCTTTGAAGTGCAGTGATGACTTAGAATCAATTAAGAAGATGTACCACTATGGTGTGAATAAAAAAAATCCAGGAGCGGGCCTGGTGATGTACTTCAGGTGATAGAGCGCTTGCCTAGTGCACCCACATGTCTGGGTTCAGTCTCTAGGACCATATGAACCAGAGATGGTGACACACACCTGTAATCTCAGCATTTAGTAGAGGCAGAAGTATCAGGAGTCATCTTCAAGTACATAAATGAGTTCAAAACTACCTTGCCTCCAAAACCATAGCCAAATAAACATCTGAGTACAAAATGAGTTTCTCCTGATGAATGGAGGACGACCACTGCCCAAAAGTACTGCAGTTCTACCACCACCAACAGGCAGAAAGTCACTTCGGATTGAAATCCAGGCTCAAACAGAGAATGATGGAATGGGGGGTTCAATGGGAAATAACTAAACAGAAGGAATGTAGTCTCTGCAGAAGAAAAAGGAGTTATCTAAGTGTTGTTTTGGAAGAAATATTCTAGGTGTAACTTAGAAGAAGAAAGTGAAGTAGAGACAGGATACATTTCCGGGTCTGAGAGTTTATACCTGAGGTTGTACCTTAAAGAGGTACCTGTCATTTATACAGTTTATGTCAGCATCTTCCGAATTATTCAGAGAAAATTCACCCTGACCCTCTCCATTTCCAGAGGTTTGGGCTGCTGTGTCAGAGCTTGTGTGTTCTTTATAGTAAGACTCTAGTAAGACTAACTAAGGGAATGGAGAGCTGATTCCATGGTCAAGACCACTTGCTAGTCTTATAGATGATCTGGATTTATTCCCAGAATCTATACCACATGGTTCACAACAGCCTGTAACTCCAGTTCCAGAGAGGTCCAACATCTGATCTTTTCAGACACCTGAGAAGATGTACATACAGGTAAGCAGGCACACACATACACATAAAAAATAAATGAATCTAAAAATGAAAGACTGTTTAAAAAGTATAAAAATTACCCTCAGGAAAAAGTACATACTTACCATTTTGCATACAGCTTAAGGACATGGCCAAAAGGTTCCTTTGATTCTTTTTTTTTTTTTTTTTTTTTGAGTAGAAGTAAGGAACTCAGGAGGAAATTTCTGAAGTAATGACCTTCCCAGACAAAGGAAGTCTGGAGGTTCCTTTGGGAACCTATGTGTATTCACACTGGAAAGCACTTTAGATGTGGGCATATTCCTGATCACACTGAGCATAAGGAATAGATTCCCAAACATGTCTGCTTTAAGGTCATAGTTCAAGAAGGAAAAATGCTGACCACATTCCTTGGCATGTCCAGGTCAAAGACAGTGAGTGGATGTGCAAGAACTCTTCTGGTCATGCTTAGTTTAAATTATAACAGTAGGCAGGTAGACTCATTTGCTCTGCTTTCCCAAAAAGTTTGAGCTAAACCCAAAGAAAAGGTGCTTTGAATGTGCATTAAAACAGGAGTTTGCCCCACAAAGATAAATGACAGCTCATATAGTTCAATGATCTTTGAATACTAGGGAGGGGAGGCATGAGTGGGATGGACCAAGGCAGCTTGATCCCTGGTGATACAGAAACTTATAATATTTTGGTAATTAGCAGTTAATATTAAAGACTCACTATAGATGACTTCTGAAATCATCCTATGGGGCAAAATTAAACTGATAGTTAAAGATTACTAACATCATTATCTGAGGAAATACTGGGAGAAATATCAACAATTAATTCACACACACGAAGGAACTATGAGATAGTAGCAGAAAAAGCTATCAGGACTAAGGGAGGAATAAGTTCCATTGGTCTAACATTACTTTCTTTGCAAGGTCACAAAGGCAGAGAGAAAATGGCTACTGTAAGCTGTTTTAATTCTATTAAAGTTTATATTGGTATTCTGTCTGTTCTTCAAATTGACAGGCAAGATAAACATCATCCCAACCAGGTTTGAAAGGATTATGCTGTAGATAAACAATACCTGGCCCATCTCTGGTGTCTACCCCATTTCTCTGAGAGTCCTAGAACTTCCCCAGTTCCTTCTCCTTGTATCTGCCAGTACATGGGGAAACTAGCTTCACACACTGAAACAGCATAAAATTTGCTGCTCTCTAATCCAGATTACTCTTGGAGAGTAAAGCAATCATTCTGCCACTTTCCAAAGTAAAGTCTTTATAGATCCAGGTGGATAAAACAAACCTGTTCCAACAAGAATAATTACAAAAGGTCAAAGACAGCATGGGATACCCCAGTAAGACATACATGGTGAGTCAAATATGGCCCTAACTGAACATGATATTAGCTGTCCATAAAATAGTCAAGTCTGCAATACAGGGCAACTTGAAGATAAGCTACCTTAATTGTGATTAAACTAAAAGTTTTTAGGATATCATGCTCCATGCCCAGTCCAGAGTAAAGGACAAGATCTCTAGGATGGAAGGACCTAGGTTCACCTTCAGTGGGCCTAGTCCCTATTTCTCATGTACTGTTTCTACACAAGATGATTAAACAGAGATACACAGTCAGTACCTACCGTGACTGTCCCACATGTCAAGTACTTCCTGTCTTATAGCTGTTCTCTTCATCCGCTCCCTGCTCCAGTTAAAGTCGAGCTTAACTACTTAAGAGCCCATGGGACTGCCCTTAGTTTTCCTGCCTCCTGTCTTTGTGCATGTCTTTACTCTCCCAGGGACGTCATTTTCACTTGGTTTTGTCTAATGAAAACCTTCCTATATCTTGTCTGTGGGTCTCCTCTTCCAAACACTGAAACAATTAGTGGTTTTTTTTTTTTTTGGTGTTCTCAGTACACACACATGCACACACACACACACACACACACACACACGATGTGGGATTTCCCTCTGTATGCTGTGATTACCATTGATGAATAAAGAACTGCTTTGAGCCTATAGCAGAGCAGGGCATGGCAGAGCAGAGCTAGGCGGGGAAAACTAAACTGAATACTCAGGAACAGAAGGGTAGAGTCAGAGAGAAGCCATGTATCCCTGCCGGAGCCAGATGGAACTTTAGCTGATAAGCCACATGGCGATATACAGATTGATAGAAATGGCTTAAATTATAAGAGTTAGTCAATAAGAAGCTAGAGCTAATGGGCCAAGCAGTGGTTTAATTAGTACAGTTTCTGTGTGATTATTTCAGGCTAAGCAGCCAGGAACCAACAAGCAGCCTCCTTACTACACACACACACACACACACACACACACACACACACACACACACACAAAGAGGTAGAGAGGGCAAGGGAGGGACAGAGGAAGGAGAGTAAATTCACCTTTATAATGAAAACTGAACATGTCCAGAAACATTCTTTTCTATTATTTTAACTTTCTAAATATGTTTCATGACTTTGAGTTGAGTATGTCTTTCTTTCAGATGATCTCAATATATATATATACCAGGAACAAGATCCATCAATGTCACTTTCCCACACCTTCTTTTACCTGCGACATCAAGACATGACTGCTCAGCTCATCTCTAGGAACCCAGGTCAATATTGAAAGGGTCACATGTGACAGCTGAGATCAGCAACAAAATGACAACCAGGGGAACAAAGTAGCATAGCGGTGACACTTGAAGATTTGGATGGGAACTCACATCACTCCAACTGCTGTCTGTTACTGTCACACAAGCCAAAAATCAAACAGATGTGAAGAGGCATTTGCATCCAGAACACTTCCCTTTCCTATATCCTCTTGAAGCATTATGAGGGATAAATATTTCTTTGTCTTCTTCTATTGTTTTTGTCTTTAACAACTTTGATGATGCCTTCACACAGTAGCCATCGTATAAATTTCTTATTTTAGGGGCTGGAGAGATGGCTCAGCGGTTAAGAGCATCATTGCCTGCTCTTCCAGAGGTCCTGAGTTCAATTCGCAGCAACCACATGGTGGCTCACAACCATCTGTAATGAGATCCGGTGCCCTCTTCTGGCATGCTGGCAGATATTAAATAAATAAATAAATTTCTTATTTTAAAAATTATGCTACATGTCTCAGGTGATCAATTATATTATAAACTCCATATCTCTAACTCCCATACATTTTCCTATGAACTTCATGGGCAGCAACAGAACAGGGCTTGGGGATTCTAGCAGCTCTTTCCCAATCCTGCAGCTCAGTCCTTGACACGAAAAACCTTCTCTCTCAGAATGTTTACAACCTTGGTCTCCTCAATTCAGCTCCTTCTTTCCTCACAGTCTGCTGTCTCATCTTGCCCAGAGTGGTTGCCCCTCACCCCTCACTTAGAACCTGGTTCTACTCCATTACCTTGGACCACCGTCCCCTACTTCTCAACAACTTGGGCTTCAAACACCCATGGAGCCAGTTCACGTTTCCAACCCAGGATCTCAGAAATACAAGCTGGTCAGGAGTCAGAACTCACCGTTGCACCTCCTCCATTCCCCTTGTGAAGGTAGCCAGTAGTCTGCTTCTATTTCATCCTCTCTCTCAGCACCCAGCACAGGGGCTTATATTTACTTTTCTCTTCTGTTCTTCCCCACCCCTCCCATAGCCAGCAGAGTCATAGGGAAGTTCACATTCCTAATCCTTTAATACTGCAGGGATCCCAACAGTTATGGAAGTCTTAGTAGTGACTGAAATAGAAGAGTGGGTTGAAACACCTGTCTAGCTTACAACTTCTTCATAAGTATCATAACAGCTTTATTAAAGATCTGTTATATGGCAAGCTCTGTGCTAGTTGCTTTACAAATATTACCATCGCTGCCATACATAGCCATGTCCTTAAGCAAGCAGCTCTTTTTGCAGAGGAGGAAACTGAGGCACCAAATAATGATTTGGCTTCCTGAAATCACTCATTTGGAAAGCTGTGAATCAAGAACTGAATAGCAGATCTCTACTGCAGTAAAGCCTCAGTGTCCGTCACCATTTTACAGACAGCCCATTTCTTCTGGCTGCAGATCTTAAGCTTGTTTGCTTTATGACCTTTCTGCAGAATTTCAGGGAAATGTGATTTCTTAGGAAGAATGGAAATGGCTTGCCACTTCGGCCCTTTTGGACCAAATCCCATGAGATATCATTACTAACAAAGACACTGGGTATAATCTAAACAGTGGCTACTCTGTCTTTCTTGGTAGGTCAGTCTTTTCTGCTGAGTGTATCTTAGTTCTTTACTGAATTGTTAGGAGAAAGTTGACAGGACCTAAAACTGGGCAAATACAAGTTCAGGGCCATGGTGAACAGAGAGTACCACAAAAGTTGTCCATAAAACCTTTACCCATTTTTTCTTTTTTTTCTAGAAAAAAATTGTAAGGTATGACATTTATTTAGGCACCTAGATCTGAATTCTAAATAATAGCTCCTATATTCTTACTGCATTCCTTCAATATGAGGATCCAGGTTCAGAAAAATGAACTCTACAAAGAAAATACTGCCATTCCCAAATTGTGTGGCATCAAGAAACCCAATTCCTCTTTTCTTCTGGGTTGCGAGTTTTCTTTGTTCCATCATGGGAATGATAATACCTACGTGACAGGTCTCTTGGTCTCTTGGCAATGAATATATATATATATATATATATATATATATATATATATATATATATATATATATATATATATATATATACACATAGGTTAGGTGTTCAAGGCAGTACATTCCTTTCCTTTGACCACACATAGATTTCATCTTATTCTGGAGGCCAGACAGAGGATCTCTGTGAGTTCAAGGCCACCCTGGGCTACACAAGATCAATGCAGAAACAAATCCAGGTGGTGGTGGCGCACAACTTTAATCCCAGTCCTAGGGAGTCACATGCCTCTAATCCCAGCACTAAAGGGAATATAAAATGAGATGAAAGAGAAGCTTAGTTTTGCAGTCACCTAGCTTTAGTAGGGGTAAGACTTCCCTGGTGGCTTGGCCCCTTTGTTTTTCTGACTTTCAGATTGAACCCCAATTTCTGTCTTTGGGTTTTTATTATTCATGCTACAAGACCCATTAGAGGGACTATCAGACTAAGTCTGTAAAAGTTTAAAACTATATAATATTTCCAAATGAAAATCATTTTCTTCCTGAATACATAAAGAAAATTTAATCCAGAAAGGGTCTGGTAACTGAAACTCTGCCAGGCAGAGTTTCAAATTTCTGTGACCAAGGAAGGAAGGTTAATAATTACAAGCAGCATTTACATAAAACCATTGCTATATTTGGGGTCATTTGGGAAGTTGGAAAACAGATTGCTTCCATGAAATGACAAACATTTTTTTCTATTATCACGTTTTACACTGCTATGCACAGTGGCATTCTGGGAGAAGCAAAGTTGAACAACATTTGACTAAAAGTTGTTTCTAAGAGTCCTGCTTAAATCCTGTGAGTTTGCATTAATGGCATTTCTTCCTTGAACTTTCCTCTCTTAGGTTAACATGCTAAGATAGTCTTCCATCTATCACAAATCATTTTGTCCAATCTTCTGGATTATTTTCAACTTTTCTTTTGGTTCTGGGGATGGAACCTAGGATCTCAAACATGCTAGGCAAGCGCTCTGCCATCCACTCTCAACTTTTTATAGATGCCACTATTTTCTATTATCCTCCCTTTCATCACAATGACACTTTCTTAAATTTGAATTCCTTTTCTCTCCTTTAAAGAAACATGATTATAAAGAACAGTTCAACAAAGAAATAAATCGTCCATGAACTAACAAGCAGTGAACACAAGTGCTGTCTCTTCTGAAGTAATTTCTGAGCAATCATGGTTATAAAAATGTTTCTCTTATCTTTTCCTCATAGTTGTTTTAGTTGTTGCTGCTGCTTTTTGTGCTTCTGTGGTGCTGAAATGAACCCTAAGCCAGTGTGTCCCCCCCAATCCCCACCAGCTCCACCAGCTCCTGCTCTCCATTTCCAAGAAGGAAACTTTCTGCTCAGCATCTAATTGTTTCTCTTCAGTTTTGTTCCTCAAGTATAAATAAGAACCAGGATATTTTCTTAAGTGGAAAAATATCTATTTCTTTTCCTACAGTCCCAGGTCTTATTAATACAATAGTGAAATTGATTTAACTTAAATTTTGATCCTTCAAACACTTATCTCATCAAACTAAAATAAGGGATCTTCCGAGGTCTACAATCATGTAAGTTATGGAAAATGGAAACGCAGACATGTTTGAAATGGAGGGTGGAGGGATTTATTTCCATGAGCTTAATTTTAATGATTCTAGTGATTTATATTGTTTTGAAAATTCTTAATTATATGGGTAATTTTAAAAATACTTAACATATGAGAATGTTTCAATGGGTTTTGTTGTTGCTGCTGTTTTAGTCTCAGGACTAAAGTGAGAATCCTTTGAGGTAGAGCTAAACAAAATCTAATTTACTAAGTGTGGCCACATTTAATGCACGTGGCTGAGGCAACGATAGTCGGGAGAACTGTAATTTGGAATTCATTCCATCCTACGTTGTGCCTCCCTTCTGGGTGGTCTACATGGCCGCCACTCTTGGTGGTCTTTTAGGGTGTTAGTACTTTGCACACCTCTTCTCAGCACTGAGACATAAATGACTTGTGCAAGAAACACTCTACCCACTGCAAAGAAGACAAAACTGATAAGCAAGATAAAATGATAAACAACTGAATTGTCATCTTTAGTTCTGGAGTCATTTTAATATAAATGTGGCACAGGGAGGAAGGTTTAGACCACACAGCTCGTTCTGGGATAGTTCAGAAAACTGTTTGAGGAGCCTCCAAGAATGTGTTCCACTGTTAAATCTTATTCAACTTCTTCCCCTTCTTTTGGTTGTTGATGCAGGTAGAAGGAATTATGATAACTTGGAGGCTCCATTTTTCTTTCTTCTTGCATGTATGTGTGCATGTGTGTGTGTGTGTGTGTGTATGGTGTGTGTGTATGTTCATGCACATGTGTGCATTTTTACAAAGATGACTGTGGCGGTCAGAGATTGATGGACAGAGTCTCTTACTGAATCTGGAGCTCGTTTACTGGGCTAGATTGACTAGCCAGAATGCCCCACAGGTTCTCCTGTTTCTGCTTCCTCATCCCTAAGATTAGAGGTGTGTACCACCATGGCAGCTCTTTTACATGGGTGCTAGGGATCCAAACTGAGGTCCTCACTTTACCCACTGAGCCATATTTCCAACCACTGTTTTTCTTTATTGAAAAATAAACATTATTGCTCATAAATTTCCCAGTCAGGGACACAGGATACCCAACAACAGGATCAGCATGTACAAGCTCCATTACAGTCATGGTATTGCAAAACATGGTGGGAAAACTCTAAAGAAAGATTCCCTTGTGAGTTTTACAAGCCAGTCATAGAGCTACACTTTGGGCTCTGGTCACAGTTCTCTGCCACCTGACAAGGAACTATGGCCTCTCTTCTGTAAATGAGGGAAAGGGGTATCTTCTCAAAGACTTTGGAGCGACCTTGATCTTACCTTTGAGCTACACTTGTACAATGGGTGACTGATAGAATCGACATAATGGTGTCTCATGCAGCGTTGAGAGTCCATCAGGAAGGAGCTGTCTGTTTTGCTGTCTGTATCTCCCATTACGGCCAGCAGGGAGAGCATAGAAATGGATGCAGCTAGTACATGATTTCTCATTGTTGTAAGGGGAAACTTCTCCAGAAGAACAGCAGAGGGCGACAGAGGACAATAGATAGGAAATGTCACCACCTAGGATCCAATTCCTTTCAAGGCCAGGACAGGATGGAGCTGTCGCTTTCTGGTTGTCATTGTCCTTTGTATGCTGGAGTTTTGTCTTGCTCCTTTCTCTTGTAACCGATCACCACAGTAGCTACTGTACAGCTGGAATGAAGGCAAAAATTATTTTTCCCAGAAATATGGATGCAACACAAGAGATACAAAATCAAACATTCCCATGCCGTTTGGGGTAAAGAACACTGGTTTCTGGAGCCTTATTAGTTTATGCTGTCATCCATTTCATGTACCCCGACCTTAGTGTTTATACTACATATTTATGACCATTTGGAAATGGACATGACAGTTGAGTGGAAGCATATGCTGACTTGAATTGCTTGAATCTATGTGCCTAAGATCCGGAATAGTTTGAGCCCATGGTTGCGATTAAAAATACATGGTTCTGGCCACAGTCTAACTAAATTGGGCGGTCTCATCTTTGTCCTTGGTTGACAAGGCAGAAGGGTTTATTCAGATTCTCTCGAAGCTTTGCTATCAACATCAGTTTACAGGGCTAGAGCAAAGGAAGGTCATTGCTAATGAACACAGGCCGTGGCCCGAGGGAGTACATTTTCCACTCTACACCCACCCACCTAAATTTTCCACTGCTGTGCTCTGGGCTCTTCCTGTTTTTGTTTTAAGTCCTTGCCACCCAGCGTCAGTGGCCAACTGCATCTGAAACCCACATTGTGATCCCTGGCCTCCAGCGTGGCTAAGGCACCACATGCGTATTTCCCAACAGAGTCACACATTGCTGCACAACCTTTGTAGCTGAAGCCCACAGTGTAATTTGAAAAGAGTGGTCATCGGAGTAGAGACTTTCCATTAAACAGAGATTGTGCTATACTAGTTTCCCTAAAGTTTGCTTTGTTCTTTTAACTATAGCTCCTGGTCAAGGAACCAGAGTTCTGCAATCTACTAATTTACCTCAATGATGCTTTGTATTATACCAGAAGACACAGAATATCAAAATATTTTCAAAAATTTGGGGAAATCGAGAGACCCTGGCTGCACATACCAAACCAAAGGAATGGAGAAATTAAAGCTTCAGAAAAACTTTCAAAGATATTTTAGATCAAAGTTGGATTGTTTGTTCAGAGAGCAAGTATTTCTTTGACTTCCTATTTGTGAACAGTCTGAATAAACAGGGGAAAGTATTGATGTGATCAAGATAACAAGTTCAAGGTGATGCAAGCCAATACAATAGATTATTATTGTAATAGATACAATAGAGTATCCTCAGACCCACTTAGCTGCAATTAGACAACTTGTGAGCGTGGGACAGGGCATTCTGAGTGGAGAAGGGTGTGGCAATAAGACCATCTCAGAGCAGAGCATCCCTGTTAGCAAAAGCTAGGAGCACATGTCTCTGGGACATTCTATAAATTTCAGGAAGGCCATGGACCAAAAATGAGAGGAACCACCTGGACTCAGTCATGGCACAGCCATTAATCAGCTGTGATGTCTTGCACAGCTCACTTAAATTCTTCCAGTTCATTTCCTCACCTATAGGACAGAAGAACTGACAGCAATAGCATACATTGTTCCCTCCTGCTCTAAAATGCCAGCAATGAATAGCAATGGATTTGTCTACCACCATTTCGCTACGCAGAGGGTAATCCTAAAGATGAGAAGAGCCTGTTCCCAGATAGCCTTGTACCCCTCTCCTTTATGCACATGCTCACAATGACCTCTCCTTAAAATGGATCAAGCCTGTGCCCAAATGGCTCAATGGGCCAAGGCTGAGGAATATTTTTTTTCTTACTGAAAATGGATTTTTTTTCATACAATATATTCTGATTACAGTATCTCCTCCCCTAACTCCTCCCACCCCCAAACCACACCCTTTCTTGCTCTCATCAGAAAAGAAATGAGCATCTAAAAAACTATAAAATAAAAACAAACAAACCACAATAGGGCAAAACAAGCAAATCGGGGAAAGGAGCCAAAGAAAAAGCACAAGGAGCACATATAGATGCAGGCACACGCACACACTTGTGCACAGAGATGTCACTAAAACACAAACCTAGAAGTCACAATGGGAAAAAATAGCTCAGACAAAGCACTGTGAGACAAAACAAGCTTCAAAATATGTCACTGAGTTCATTTTGTTGTCCATCTACTGCTGGGGTCTGCCATTAAGTATGGTTTGTATACCCAGTGAGACTCTTTTGGAGAAAACAATTTTTTCATTTGAGGGAGGTTATCAATTGAAGATAGCTTTTGGGTTAGAGATGTAGGCTTGTGTCTACTTACCCTTTCAGTGATGATCATCAGGGAATTACCTTTTTTAGGGTACAGACATGAGTTTTTAGATGGATGTTGGGGGTCTGCACTCGCTGGGGACCTCATGTTTGAGCAGCGGATACTCTATTAACTGAAGCATATATCCTCAATCCTGTGAACTGGTTTGTTCTCTTGAGATGATAAACTGAACACCAAAGTAGTTATAAAGTACAAAGAAGACTGGAGTAAGGGCTCAGGAGTTAGGCACACTGGCTGTTCTTCCAGAGAACCCAGGTTCCATTGCGAGCACCCACAAGAGAGCTCACGACCTTCTGTAACTCTAGTATCGGTGAATCTGATGCCCTCTTCTGGCCTCCATGAGATGTGATCAAATGCTTTAGAAGTTATTTATGCTTGAGAGCCATGAGACGTGGATACTGAGAATGGAACCCAGGTCCTCTGCAAACACAAGTGCTCTTAAGCACTGAGGCATCTCTCCACCACAATTATTTGTTTGTTTGTTTTGGTACAGATTCTTAGGGTGTAGACTTCTTGAGCTCTCAAGGCACCCTGAAATTGCAGGCCTCTACCGCAACAGAGGCTGAGACTTCTGTTGCATTTTGTTTTTGCTTTAACTGTACAAATTGCATGAGCCCGCAGTGCTGTGCTGAAGAGCAGTTTATGACAATAAAGCTTAAGAACGGAGAACAACTGAGCCCAGCCGTGGTGTAACAGAGCAGGGTCTGCAGTGTGAGCCGCGACTTACACAGAGGAGCATGGCCAATTAAGAAAACCCACACCACCACAGGATCGCTTGCTTTCTGGCATGCTAGGACATTTCAGCTTTATGGGAGCTCCTCGCATTTTCTTGAAATTAAATTAATTCATTTGTCTTTAATTTTAAGCCATATGTAACAAACTCAAATAGTGATTAGGATTTAGGACCTCAGCCAACCAAGCCACTATGAGTTGAAGAACAGAACTCAGTAGTCCTTTGTGCTATGTGCTCTGGGACAGTCTCTGAGTCCTGAACTTGGCCACAGGACAGAGCCATGTGCTCCTGACTTCAGTGTAGAGCCTTTGCAGCAGGAGAAGCACGTAGGCCAGCATGCCCGACTTTGGAGCTACCTCTCAAACGCTACCAGTGGAAAAGAACAACTGGTGCCCAGATTTCCCCACCTGTCATCCTCATTGAAATAATAGAGCGGCCTCCTGGGTGAGAGATGGTGCTGTGCCCACAGATCAGCTCATTCTTGGGCTGACCTTCTGTCTGGCAGAGAGTAAAGCACTGGCTTTGCACAAGTGATTTCAGCAACAGGCTAAGACAAGTGTCATGTGCCAAGAACGGCCTTGTTTTTGCCCTACTTCTGAGGCAAAGGAGGGCAGTGTTTCCATATCTATGTTTCTCCTGAGCTGTTTTCTGTACTGAAATAGACAGATGTTCTTTCCATGGCTTCTTTCAACAAACATTTGTTTATTCACCATACATATCCATTCACTGAGCATTTACCATGGGCTTCCTTTTGCTTTAGCAGATAAAATGTATGGATCAGGGTTCAGGGGTGTGGCTCACATGCTGAGGCCCAGGGTTAAATTCCCATCACTAAAAACAGGTAAAATAGATAAAGGTAAGAGGAAAAAAATAGATTCACTGCATTTATAAGTAAAGAGTCTTACCCTGCTTTTTCCTTTTTAATTTTGAGGTCCCATTGATACATCATCCCATTCACTAATTTATGTCCAGCATGCGCAGCATTGTCTCTGAGAAGATTTGGTGAAGTGAATAAAATATATTGACTTTGAAATAAACTCAGTGTATCATACAGAAATATTTATTATTTAAAATATTTGTGTTTTGTTTTTTGAGACCAGGTAGGTCTTTTTATGTAGTTCTGGCTGTCCTGGAACTCTCTCTATAAACCAGGCTGACCTTGAGCTCATAGAGATTCACCTGCCTCTGGCTTTCCTAGAACTCTTTCTGAAGACCAGGCTGGACTTGAGTTCACAGAAACACACCTGCATATGCCTCCAAAACACTGGGCTTAAAGGTGTGAAACACTACTCCCAAATATTTGTTTTAATTTTTTTAAAAAATCTTCTGAGTCAGGAATAAGGTTGCAGTGCACTGAAGCATAGAAATTTTTTAAAAAGAGGGAAATTAAAACTGTATGGATGGGAGAAAGTTTGCTACTAGATAATACTTCATACAAGGATTGGAAAAACAAGGAATTCTGGATCTTATTCAGAATGCAAAATGCTAAGTAGCCCTTTCCCAGGAACCCCCAAAATTTCAATGGTATCTAGTCAACAAGATGCCCTGGAGAAAAGTCAGATGCTTCTTCCCAAGATACTTAATTTATAAACTGTAAACAGCATGTCGGATTGTAGAAAGCATCCCCTGCTCTCAGTGAATAGCTTAAAATTATTTCTATCTAGCAACACAAGAGTAACAGTAAAGAAGCCAAGTCTGGGCTGACCCTGAAGCAGTAATACTCAATGAAAAAGATACAAGGTCTCTGGGGATCTCTATGGATGCAGCCATAAGGTCAATGGGGAAGAATGTGGTTCTTGCTCCCTTCATCTTAGGGTGTCTGTTCTGTAGTAGGAGGCAATGGCCACCTCCATAGTGCTACCTTGGGTAAAAGAAGAAAATATTCTTGCAGTTAAATAATAGCTCTATATTCTAGGATAAGACATTGTGTTCTTCCCACTGTGTGACTAGCCATCTGTGACAGAGCTCCACAGCAACAGGTAGGTGTGTAAGGGGAGGAAGGGAAAGCAAAAGCAGAGGAGGAATAGAACCAGGGGAAGAAGCAATATATCATAACCCTGTAGATAAGGTTGCTCAAAGGTCTGAGAATAAATATAACTTGGTGGAGAGCAACAATGAGTCAACAGTCAGTGGACCACAACTGCGCATGTGTGCCTGCGTGTGTGTGTGTGTGTGTGTGTGTGTGTGTGTGTGTGTGTGTTTGGTTTTTATAGTTTCACTGCCTGGGGAGGAGTGCAGTGGGAGAACTTGACCTTGAGCTTGACTGTAGCTAAAGTTCCTGACCTTCGACACATTTGTGAAGAAAGAAAGCTTTCACTGTTATCCAGTTTACCACTTACCTGAAACACCATGATTCCTTCCCCAGACCTCTGCTATCCTATGTTATTAGTGTTCTGTATCTCCAGACTATGCATTCACTTGTCTGAAATAATCAGTAACTATTTCATTGCATTCTGCAAGCTGCAGAACATTTTGCTGTTGTCTGATCCACTAGAAGGAAGGCTGATCTGTTGAGATGGTCAAGCTGCAGCATGCCTTCCATGATTGTCTACTAGTGCTTTATTGAGTTATTTGTTTTCTCTAAAACTCAGTTTCCTTCTATAAAAAATCAATTAGTTGGTTGTACTAGTTCACAGCTTTGTCCATTTTCAATCATGTCTGTCTCTTCCCAGGCTTCTCAGACGATATAGCACTGCTCTGGGACTAGATACTCTCCCAAGACATCTTACAGTGAGACTTTCTTTCTTCTTTAAGGAGTTAATGATCACTCAAGATTCCAAGAACATTCTAATGAATGTGCTTGAGCCAACAGGAGGCCAAGCTATTAGAATGTTCTCTTCCATGAGGCCATTTGGGTGGCCTGAAATAAAAATACTCTCCAATATCCAATTGATTTGGTGCTTGTGATTTACTAAATGTAGTTCATAAATTATTAATATCTTGGTTTTGTTTTGTGTTGCTTTTTTTAGACAGTGTCTTGATATTTCACTCTGTAGACTAAGCTGACACTGAATCCTTGGGTGAGCCTCCCTACCCAGCCCTCACAATGCTAAGATTAGAGGTGTATACCACCACACCAAGCTCATGTTTTATTAATAATAATGTGTTATTGGTGAGTATAGTTAACCAGTTTCTATTTTTCTTAAAATTTGTGTCATTTTCTCCAGTGTCATTTAATGCATCCATCAGGAGGAGAGAACACTCAAAGGTAGTCATTCACTCTAGAGTTCAGCTTCTTTTGTTTGATGATGGTGATGCTGTAGGCTGAATTCTATCTGCCAGTTCATTTCTTAGAATGACCTGTAGTCCCACACTGGACTGCAGCCTAAGCTATCATGTGCAGGGCTCTGGCCCAGGAGAAGACAAAAGAGATGTGAATTACTAAGGTCTTAGGGGATCAAGAATAGGTCTCCCTGTTTGGTACCGTATCTGCAGAACTTCTGTCCTAAGGACAATCCTGAAGTCCTGGGTTGAGGCTTGAGTTCAAAAGAATAGGCCACTTAATATAGCTGTGGGATCCTCCACTAGGCATTTTTTAACTTATCTAAGTTTTCATGAAAAAAACTAATTCTGAGTTCTTAACAGTTGATGTAACTAATTGACTTCTAGGATATAAATTTCCCACAAATTGGAAATGATTACCAGAGTATTGGGAAGCACTTTTCTGTTGAAATCTTTTTCTCTCAGGGTTTGGATTATTTCTGCAAATCTAGACACAGACTATGAACTGTGACTGATGTGTTGATAAGCTGTCAAAAAAATGCTCAACGGTAGTCTTTCTATGGTGCCACAAATCACCAGTGGCTCCGAACTCTGAGTTCTATGCTATCCTTTCATCCACAAGGAATAAAAATAAGCAGAATGGGGTTGGATCTGGGTATGGAGCTCAATTCGTAGTGTTTATAAAGACATGGGGAACAAATAGAATGGGCATAGTGGTGCATGTCTGGGATTCCAGGACTCAGGAGGCAGGGGCAGGAGGATAAGAAGTTAAAATTATCCTCAGCTACATAGTGAATTCAAGGCCATCCTGGGATACATGATAACCTGCCTTAAGAAGAAAAAAACTAAAAGAAACAACAAAAAGCAGTATAGATTCCTCAATAGTAACAGAAGAAAAGGAGAAATTATTCTGGATGCCCCAAATCTGCCATAGATTTTCAAATTTTATCAACTATCACAATTTCAAGAGGGGAAAGTTTCACTTTATTTTACCTGCTCCCTACTACAGAAGTGAGATCCAAGCCAGAATACTAGCGACTAGTGTGATGCAAGCTACTATTCACCTTGCTAAGATCCAGAGTTTTGAGAAACCAAACCCAGAGGACACAGTCTTGCTAAAGATGCACCCTTCTGGTAGAAAAGATAAGGTATTCTGGGACCTATGTGCTGATATAATGCAATACTTGCCCTTCCCTGACTTCTAGCTGTGGCACGGTTTTAGGAGAAAGGAGATGACCAATTCTAACTCGGCACTAGCTCCTTTTCACCCAGAAGCCAAATGGGTGTCTTGGCTTTTCTTCAAAGTGTCTAGTAAAGTGTTTCTAAAGCTGCATTGCCATCTCCTCACCCAGAACCCACATTCTGGAATGGTGGGGAGTGATCTCACCTAACAGCTGGAGGGTCCTCAGTAATAAACAATAAGAGCGCTCAGTCTTTTCTGTTGCTCATGCAATTTGCCTGTTCTGCGCCATGATGGGACTGAATGAGAAATTCAAATCGGAACACTTCTGGATGCAGGCCTTCATGAAAAGGGCTGAGACTGGCTAGCACAAGCATCATGTGAAAAGCATGCCCCCCCTCCCCGCGCTGAGCTGCTAATCATCCCGCAGTGATTGGACTATGGGCTTTCTCGCTGCCTTTTGTTTTGATTCAGCACTGCCAGTTCTCCTGTCACAATTCTACTCTGCTGCCTTTGGACCCAAATCTCAAAAGAAACACTTAAATTTTGAAAGTGAGCCCATTTTCAGAATTGAGGCAGGGGAAGGGATCACAGAAATGTATCAAGTCTAATGTGTCCAATTGAGTTTTAAAGATAAATTGGAAATTGATTAAGGGTTGGTTCCTTTGATTCATCATGTTTTGTTTCAGGAATGGGTGTACCTACATTTGTACCTAAAGTTGAGCTTGGGGATATTTTTCACCTGGGGGTTTGATCACTTTTCAAGTAAGTCAGGAAGGCAATTTCAAACCCATTTCTGGGGGAGTGGGAGAGCTAAACTTTCTCTTTCGGAAACTGAGCTGTTTGAAAAAAAAAACAAAGGGGCCAAGTTTAACATCAAAAATATTCTTTTCTACTTTTATGTGTGGCTTATTATTTTTCTTACCTATGAATGAAAATATGGAAGGAGACTCCAGGTTTCAGCCTATTGTAGCTTTACTGTGCTAAAGAAAGAGCACTCCTTAGCATTTTCTGACAGTTGGTCCACTTTTGTTCTTAACCTGCTGCCCTCTCATTTATAAAGGATACTTCAATCAGTTGGATCATGGCTTAAAAGAAAAAGTTGGGATATAGCCAGGTCTTGGAAGAGAGCAAATTGTTTGAATAAGCCTTAGCTTTTGTGGAAAACAGAAAATCTTATACCACGCTACCAGTCAGCATTCATGTCCAGATTTTGACACGAGGATGAAATGGACCTCCATTGGATGAAATCCTGATTCTAAGTACTCAGGATGTCTTGCCAACTGAACTAGCCCATTCTTTGAATCTTCTGAGTCAGCACGCCTTCTAACAGGAAAGTCATTGTTCCAGATTGTAAATGTCTTCTAGGCGACTAGATCGGAACAGCTGAAAAGGGTCCAGGGAGTGGGACACTTAGTAATATATACCTAAGTACTAGGCTCATAGACACCCCCATGAAGGAGATAGAGTGAACACACCAAGCAGAGCCTTGCCAGAGATGTGAGAAGGCAGCTTTGAAAATATGAGGCCAGACGATGCCACCAGCACAAAGGCACATTCTTCCTCAAAGACTGAAAATGTGTGTGTGTCAGGGGTGAATTTCACCAGACAACTTGTATAGTCTAGCCAGTAGGCACTCATTCCAGTCCCAGCCTCCCCTGCATATTGCCCACACATGGGACTTTCTAAAGCATTTCTCAGCCTTTACTTTCTCCTGAAATCAGAAAAGTTCACGGTTGTTGACCTGATGGGTGAGGAGTGGGTACTACCAGCTGGAATGCTGCCACTGGCAGGGGCAGACAGGAAAACAGAAATGCTCTTAATGTCCTCCCAAAGAAAACCTTTGATGGGACAAAAGAGTGGTTGTATTTTTACCCTCTCTCTTCATGCTGCCAGGCTTCTTTAAATAGATGCTCTAGCCTAGGGACTTGTATGGAATAATTCATATTAAATCCCAAGAACTGGCAGTGAAGGGTAGAAGGTTGCTCGCTCTCTCTCTCTCTCTCTCTCTCTCTCTCTCTCTCTCTCTCTCTCCCCCTCCCTCCCTCTCTCCCTCTCTTCTTGTCAAGTTAACAGGAAAAGGCTCATTTTAATTCAGCTATGTTAGTTTTTTTTTCCTTTTGAGTCTTTTAATGAATTTTTAGTTAATTGAAAAAAGATATCTGAAACTCCCAAGAAATAAAAAAGAATAAGAAACTGCCTTGTGGTTTTCTCTATAATGACTCTCACTCCCATGTACATTAGCAGCGTCTTTTGGTATGTTACACAATGAAAGTTTTAAATGGGAATCTCTAATTAAAAAGTTCAGTACCTTCTGCTCGATACTCATGAATCAAACTGCTCTTCTGAGGTAAAGAGATAGGGAAGAAAGAGAAAGAAAGGGGCAGTCCTGAGAGAAGTGAAAAGAAGGAAGGAGGGAGGAAGGGAGGGAGGAGGGGAAGGAAGGACAAGCTCCTTTCTCAACTCAATTCCTACACATTTTCAGCGAACTCAATCAGGAGAGGTTTCTCAGTTCTCTCTTTCAGCAATGGGTTTGGTAAGTCATCAGCCTATGCTGGCCAAATTGAAAGTCCTCTTTTTCCTTCTTTCTGTCTGAGGAGGAGAGACAGCAGAGAAACTTGAGGAACCCAGGAGAATGGCAGAGCCCACAAGATCCAGGGATCTTTGGTCCAAGTCACTTGTCTCTCAGTCTGCAACAGAATCACCACATTTCTCTTAATGTGGGCCGAAGTGCACCCAGGCATTCCCATAGCACTCCCACCCCCAGGCCTTCGCCGAGATGTCCGGGTCACTGTGATGGTATGCTTGTCTCTGCCAACCCGGGTCACTCCAGCCCCGCTCTTGGCGGGCCACGTGGCTGCTCCTCTCTGTGAGTGGGTTCAGGCTCAGGACTACAAAAAGCCCCCATATCCTAACGGCCCAGCAGAACCTGTGCCAAGAATGACATCCTGGGAATACTATGGAGATGAGGAGACCTCATGGGCTGTTCTCCCCAGATGGAACAGGACCCAGGCTGTCTGGAAAACAGGCGAGCGAACAGCAGCTCACAATGGAGGGAGATCAGGCATAGGGAAAAGGGGGCGGGCTGAGAGCAGTGGCAAACAAAAGAAAAGAAGCCACTTGCCACCCAGGAAGATTCCAGGGTGTGCAGGAGGAGGTAGTGGAGGAAGCACTTGCAGGAAACAAGTACCCAGACATGGCACTGCCAGTCTAACAGGATTCTTTTCTGTATTAGATTATGGGAAAGAAAGAGGGGAAATATATAGCCAGCCAGCTGTTCAATGGCTTACAACCTCGCTTTTATTGTCCGGTTAGTTTGTGAGGTGGGGCATCAGAGGAATTCCAAACATACCATCCCAGAGAAATTTTAATATGTTCCACAGTGTCATACACGAAGAGGAAATGACAGCTGATCACAGACAGGGCAGGCCACAGCAATTTGGGCCCTGGAGCTCATCCACCTTCCCAAGGGCCTTCTTCCCTCTCATTGTTCAGTGTTCCTGCTTCTTAGTCCTCCCACCTGCCTCTCCATCCCCTCTGTTCCTGCTGGCTGGGCAGGAGAGTGTCATTAAGTGACAGTCATGAAAAAAGATGAACATGGGCACCCAGGCCAATGGCAAGAAGATGTGGTTGTCCTAGATGAGTCAGGCACCTCAGAGGTCAGAGGTACTCCAACTACCAGACATTTCTGCTAAGAGGCAACAAAATCAAGGACACTTTTGATGACATTTTCAGGATTTTCCCCAGGAACCTAATCATGTGATGAAACACTAGACTGACTTTTTTGAAAGCGGCGCTGTGTGTGGCTCAGACAGAGACCTAGGTTTAGAAAACAAAGTCCAGCTACTCATCCCAGGGCCCTCTTAAATTTAGGCCAAGCCCAGAGGTCACTGATTTCCTCAGTCTAGGGAATGGGCTAAGTAAGTGATGGGAGAGAGTGATTGCATCTTCCTCTGTGCATGTTTCCAATACAGTGATTCACCAAGTAGCCCTGATGCCAGCTGCTGGGGAGGTGACTCACACCCATCTCCTGATAGCATACAGTTCCCTTCCAGAGGGTGATCAAGAGAACTTAAGAAGGATATGCTATTCTTTTTCCAAACTGCTTCTATCCCAACCCCAAGAAAAATTTGGAGCAGATTAGCCGTGCAAGTGTGATATACTCAGGATCTCATGCAAACAGCCAAAGGAGAGGAGAACCCTTCGTTATAAATAGAAAACCTGCTGATAAGTATTCCAATAATCTAGAACATTAGCAGCTATTGGATATGGTTTATAATAAGCAGAAAGTTCTTGTCAATTACCCATTGGCAATGCTGTTTTTCTTCCCAGATTCAACAGGAAAGAGCATACAGACCAAAGATAAAAATGTGGCACAATGTCCCATTCACTTGTGCATCCATCAGGATAAGGATAGTGCCAGGCACATGGCAAATGCTTAATAAATACGTATTAAAAGATGATGGCATGAATGACACAATGGTACTGAAATTTTGAGATCTCAAGACAGTAACAATCTCTGGCCACCATTGGTGGTTAGAATTCTGAGAAAGTAATTTTTCAAGGGCCCAGGAAAATAAATGAGTTGGAAATTGTTAAATGTATTGAAAAATGATTTATTTTTCCCTTGACAGTGTCATTGGAACTCAAATTAAGATTGAGAACTCCACAGGCATCTGTGAGTGTCAGCTGCTTGATACACAGTAATAATACTAAGGCCTCAACCAGTCCTCCCATTACCTAAAGCAAATGTGCTTTAAGAGAAATGATGCACAGCGTTACATTTGTGTCCAAATGCTCTCCTATAATGGCCTGAATGACAGCTTAGGAGAATTGTTTGCAGTCACTTAAATGCTTTGCTAACAGCAGTATTTTTTTTAAATTGTCATAAAATATTACAACAATCCAATCCAATCCATATTATTTTTTACAGTCTTTCTTGATTAGTGACCCAGTGGTAAATTCACTCCTTTGAATGTCTGATTTTATTTCACAAAGCTCCTTAGGCTAGTTATTTGTGAAAATGATGTGTGTGTGTGTGTGTGTGTGTGTGTGCGGGGGGAATCCCCATAAATTGTGCCCCTGTTCCACAATGCAAGCTCGCAGACAGAACCCTCAGGTTCACTTTCAGAAGGAAAATTAATGTAGGGGAAGTGAGCAGATACTTGCATGAAATCTAAATGCCATTCTGAGGCAGTCTATGGTTCTTGATGTAGTTAGCTGACACCCACAGCCACCAGTGAATTTGCAGCATCTCTGTGTTTCCACATGCAGCTGGTTACTAGTGTTGTGTTGAAGTGATTTGCCGTGTTGTATCTTGTACTTAGAACACACTAATATTAGAAATGGAGAGAAACATGCTCTGCAACAGCCATGCCTGTTAGGAATGACAGTTACAAGGTATCAGGAATTCTCATCTTGCTAAATAGATTACTCTTTGTACCTGAATCTCAGGAGGGGGGGGGGAG
>NC_022026.1:61641418-61649390 GCF_000317375.1 Microtus ochrogaster | reverse complement strand
AGAGAGAGAGAATGTGTGGGGGGGTGCTCTTTCACAGAGGCTTATCTGGGTTTGTCCATTACAATAAGCCTCAGTTACTGTGCTTTCTGAGTCATTAACATTCTGCACACAATCAAACTTCCCGTCCCTCAAGAGAGTTATTCCCCGGGGCCTCCTACAGCTCAATTGTTCATTTAATGAGAGAAGTTGCATTCGGGAATTGGAAAGGACCCTCTGATTATTCCTCAGGTGTCTGTGGGAGTCATTCCTCCAGGTTCTGGTCCCTGTGCTGTCAGGAGCATCCTTTCCTGGTCACTTCTTGGACATTGGATCGTTAGTCGTGCTGCAGGGACAAACCGACTACTAAAAATAACCCCTTGCAATAAGGCCAAGGCAAACAGCATGCATTTCCTCAGACTTTTCGCCCAATCATAATCATACAGCGAACCCATCCTCATCTCCCGACACTTTTGAATGTATCCATGGAAGCAAAGTCCCAAGGCGGGATGGGAGAAGAGCGCAAAGGAGCAATGTGACACTGAAAGCTAGGCATAAATGTTGCCTATTGTTTGAAATCATTCTGAGCACTCCGGCACAGCCCTGGCAGGAGATCAGCAGCATACATAAGGAGCAATAAAAGTAAACAGTGCACGTTTAACCTCGCAGACTCGCCTGCGTTAATAGTGCCCCCATTGTAAGTGGGATGAAGGCGGCGGTGGGGAAGATACGGGACTTCACAAATGCAAGTCAGCAACTGCTGCTTCTCCATCCCCCTTCATAGTGTCACATAGAAGAACCATTTCAAAGTTACAGCTAACTACGCAGAGTTTGAAAAGAAATCAATCCCGAAGATATTTTCGAGCTTCTCTGGGACGCTTCCTGCTCTGTCACAGACTTCACACACCCGTTCATTTAAAACAAACAAACAAACAAACAAAAAGCCCACACGGCTAGCAAGCTACAGATTAATGCAAATTAAAGTGATGCAAATTTAAGTGATATTTAAAGGTTGTCTCTTTGTCTGCAAGAAGGATGAAAGGCTGAGTTTGGAAAGAAGTAATTTCCTAGGCAAGCCGGCAGCGCTTGTTTTCCTGCTTACCTTGGGGGAAACGCAGGGCTCCTTTCTTCTCAGACTTTTCTGAGAGCTAGAAAGAGGTCCTGTTACTTCCAAATGCTTTTGTTCTTCTGTCCCTCTGTCACATGGCTTGCCTTTTATATTTGCAACACACAAAAGTTAGGACTGTTGTTTAAGCGACCCAGAGAGAGAGAGGGAGGGAGGGAGAAAGAGAGAGAGAGAGAGAGAGAGAGAGAGAGAGAGAGAGTGTCAAATGGAAAAGTGCCATTGCAGGCATATATCAATCAGGCGTGTGGCCGCTGCAGTGCACCAGCAAATGGGAATACCACGGAAATGTTAAGCGCTCGTTATCGGGGACTCACAGCCTCTGCCCACTGCTGGGCTCCCTTCCATGGAGCATCTTACCATGAGAACAACAGCACAGAACACGGAAGTTTTCTTTCCCTCCCTCCCCATTTTGTTTTTGTATTTTTACAAAAAATAAGAGGCTAAATGAATATTCTGATTTTAATTCTTTTGCAAACATGTCACTGCCGTAAAGATGTGCGGTGCAGTTGGCAATAGAGACACATGGTTCGGGAATTACAAAGACAGGGCGGCATACTGCTTAAGGATTCAGCAGCTGGCCAGGACAAAGCTGAAATGCTGAGGGAGGGAAAGATGGACATCAGTAATCTTTCTCAGGCTAAGCAGGAAAGCAAGTGCAAAAAACGTTGCCCTGTTTTAGCATGATGTGCGTGGGTGGTGAGAGTTCTTTTTTCCAAGTTGTTCATCCATTAAATGATTTTTAGCAGCATAAATGCGATTCAGCTCTCTGTGGCACTTTAATAAGTGCCTTCACTGACATCATTTAGAGCAAAACCTTGTAATAGATTTAGAAACAAAGGGCATAAACGTTTGGTCCATGAATCCTTGAGACATGTGAGGGCATGACTAACAGGTAAGGCCAACCCACCAGATCACATTTAGCAGAAAAGCGGGAAAGGTAACCCATGTGTGAGGGTTAAGCACCTGCTGCTGTATACTGCCCTGTTATGAGCTTTGGGACCAAAAAGGGAAACATTTCATAAACCTTGCCGTCAAAATGCTTAAAGACAAAATTATCTGTAATTTTGAAAAACTGAGGACAATACAAAGAACCATGTATAATTTTTCTAATGTCAGGCAGATTCAGACCCAGAATAACTTATTTTATTAATACTGATGAAAACTTAAACCAAGGAAATGAAAAACACTCTAAGATAGTTTATTAAAATGCAAATATATCATAAACCTTAAGGAAAAATTTCTCTTGAGAGCTCCAGCCAGTCAACTTCTGATATCAAAAGCATCATATTATGCTACATCTGATCATTTATTTATGATCAATAAATTGGTAATCAAATAGTGTTTTGTTTCACCCACAGAAGCACTACTTCAAACAGTCATTGGTGTTTTATTCAAGGATGTAAATTCGTTCAGCTTTGCTTCAACCTTTTAATGAGGTTTTTTTTTCTTTTGCTCTCTGAGTGAAGCCCTATTTACCTTGGACCAGTCACAGAATTTCCTTCCGAGGATTAAGGATAAATGACAAGTTCAAAACCTTGAGGGAAAGGGATTTGGCTAAATGTCTTGAAAGCAGATGTTCAACAAGCAAATGGGAAATGGACCTTTAAAATGGGAATAATCTTCAAGCAGAAATGACTTGTCCCCAAGTAAGAGCCATGGAAACAATCATGAATGCATTTTCTGGCTTAACTGAGTGGATCAGATTCAGAGGAAGAATAAAGTCTAAGATCACCAACATTTTCAAGTATCAGAGTTTGTCAGTCACCAACCTTTTCATTTTTCTAAAAAACAATTAGTGACTTTTGCAGGTGGTTCTTACTGTTCCATCTTGCCATTTTTAGCTTGGGGGTTCTCGGGGTGGGCCTATCTGCTCGGAAACAACATGAAATGGTGTGGTTCTTTTGGATGGACTCTTCCAGCCTTCTACAAGTTGTCCTTCTGAAAGGGCACTGCAGAAAGTGTAAAGAATGCAAACACATTGACTGCTTGGCCTCAGAAGACAGACTCTTTCCCAGATGGAGGGAGCCCCGTGGATTCCTTCTGCTTTACCCTGTCAGGGATGGCAAAGACTACCATCTGCTGCCCCTTTCAAAAGGGAGGCTTTGCCTCTGCCCATCAGGCTCCAAAGGACCTGCTTCTAAGCCTGCCAATAGGTATCTGGCAACAGAAACTGTTTCCAGCACTTCACCACACTTTTTATAAATGTCAGTATGTCATGCAATTACTTTACTAGCCACGATAAACATTGCTGAGAAAGAGGATTTTCTTTAAATTTCCATCTATGAAAAATAATGAAGATTCTTTTGCTGCTATTTCATATGTATTTGGAGTGGAAAACATTTAAAGAAGAAGACATCTCTCAGCTGCACAGGGGGATAATCTTCAAAGGCATCCTACCCCAGTGCTGGGGATAGAACAGAGGAACTCTGTCACTGAACTACACCTCAGCTCCAAGGGACCATTTCTGAATCTTGTTTCTGTTCCTGATTTCTTGTTTTTAAGTGTTTTTAGTGAACAGTGAGTAGTTACCTATCATCTAAACACCCCTAATGGAGGACTAAGCCCAAGGCAAGTGGGAGACAAGACCTAACTCCTTACTGCAAACCTAAAGGATCAGGTCATTCTTTTCCCTTCCTCAGAGTAGATGGAATCCAGTGTGATCAAGTCTGCTTTGCTAGACTGGATGAGAAAGAATGAACAGTACATACAGACATTCAGAAATTATTCTCTGTGGTTACACAAGAATGGAAAACCTGGAGGCTGCAGCAGGCCAGTGTTAGGGAAAGCAGAGCCCATTAATGTGATACTGGGTGGCCTTGGGGACACATAGTCTGTGGGTGGGCGATCTCAGCAGTTTGATCTTTTTTTTTTTTGGCTGTATCTGTGTTCACCACCATTTATGAATCTGAAGACTGGAGAACTTTCCTGAAGACTCAATGAACTACAGCCCAAACCTGGCCTTTACACATTCTTGCTAATAAATTCCTTTCTGGTTTAATTAGCTATAGGTAACCAGAAGTCCTGTCCTTAATGCTATTTTTCCAAATTTACAGAAACCAACGTCATTAATAGTCACTTTTCAGTCTGCTATAGTTTCTGCTATGACACCATAGGTATAAAGGAAATTCTTATATGAATAAAGTAAGAAAGAGAGAGAGAGACCTCAAACCACCATCACAATGTACTAGACACAGTTTATATTTATCTGTGAGAATACTAATCATTTTTGCCCTTCCATACATAATTTTCATTCATTCATCTCAAAAATGCATTAATAATAATAGCAATCACCTAATAGGTGGTTACTCTCTGCTAGTCTATGTGCCAAATGTTCCATAAGCATCTTTTCTTTCAGAATGATACCCAACTATGTACACTATTGTTGTCTCTATTTCACCAGTGGGGAAAAATCGAGCCTCTAAGAGGTTAGGTGATTTGCCTGTTGTTGGCACAGCAAGCAGATGGCAGGTATAACTTTCGGTTTCCTCGTTTTCAAAGGCTGAAGCATAACCACTCACTATGTCATGCTGCTCCCACACAGCAGGTGTTCTCTAAGCAGCGTTGCCATTAATGGAAGAAAAAAAGGGAAGATGTGGACCAGTTCTTTTTTTTTTAAATTACAATAGTGTTTGGCCAATAGCTTAGGCAGATTCCTAGCTAGCTCTTAATTCTTTTTTCTCTTTTTATTTATTTATTTATTAAAGATTTCTGCCTCCTTCCCGCCACCGCCTCCCATTTCCCTCCCCTCCCCCGATCAAGTCCCCCTCCCTCTTCATCCCGAAGAGTAATCAGGGTTCCCTGAACTGTGGGAAGTCCAAGGACCGCCCACCTCCATCCAGGTCTAGTAAGGTGAGCATCCAAACTGCCTAGGCTCCCACAAAGCCAGTATGTGCAGTAGGATCAAAAACCCATTGCCACTGTTCTTGAGTTCTCAGTAGTCCTCATTGTCGGCTATGTTCAGTGAGTCCGGTTTTATCCCATGCTTTTTCATACCCAGGCCAGCTGGCCTTGGTGAGTTCCCGATAGAACATCCCCATTGTCTCAGTGTGTGGGTACACCCCTAGCGGTCCTGAGTTCCTTGCTCGTGCTCTCTCTCCTTCTGCTCCTGATTTGGACCTTGAGATTTCAGTCCGATGTGGACCAGTTCTTAATGTGTTTATGAAATTGTATGGAACAAAGAAATGTTTGCTTTTGCAGATACTGCCTAGCTTAATGTGAACAGGGCCATGAGCAAAGCAAAAGAGGTGGTACATCCGGGGATGTGCATCCTCCATTGGGCCTGAGGTTTTAAGGCATACAGTGGGAAGCAGAGGAGCAAGATATGCTTGTGAAGTAATACACAGTCATTTTTGCTTGACCTAAATTTATGCCAAGGTGAGCCAGGAAAATGTGATAAACAACATAGAGCCAAGCTAAGAAGATGAGGCCAAATGGGGTTCAAGAGGAGAACAAAACAGCTGCAATAAAGTTTGGTAGCAGAGTTCTTGGTGGTCTATGTACCAGGTGTGGTTATCAATTTCCAATGTTGCAAAACAAACAGAGAAAAAACAAAGCAAAAGGAGAAGGTAGAGTGAAAAGTCAATCTGAGCCTAAGAAGAGATTATATAGATAAGAGATGGAGGCAGAGGGAGACAGATTAAACAGCCAGCTGCTTTCATTCACTCAGCAGCATTGGGGCAGGGGACACTTTCTGCTATAGAGGAGAAAACCCAGGACTTTATGCACACTTGGCAAAGCCTTTACCAACATATTTTCAGTCTTTCACTTCCTTCTTATTTTGAAACGGGTCTCACAATGCGGTTCAGGATCCCCTGCATCCTCAATATTCCGAGTAGTTACAGTCACAGAGCTGCACACCTAACCCAAATTGAACTGTTCTTTTATGAAGAGAACTGATTTCCAAAAAGCACAATCACTGTCCAGAAACAATACCTAGTAAGTGGAAATAAAATTTGATATCTAGAAAATAATTCTTTTAGTGCCTCCTAGCTAGCTACCTGTGTTCTCATTCCCAGGGTTTCTCATTGCTACCATGGTGGAACAGTATGTTCAGAAGGAAATATTAAAAGTAAATGGCAAACATGTCAAGTATTCATGAATTAAAACATAAGGACATTTTTGATGATTCTCTTAGTTAGGGTTACTATTGCTGTGATGAAAACCATGACCAAAATCAACTTGAGGAAGAAAGGGTTTATTTGGCTTATGCTTCCACATGAAGGAACCTAGAGGCAGAAGTTTATGCAGAGGCCGCAGAGGGGTGCTGCTTACTGGCTTGCTCTAGATGGTTTCCTCAGCCTGCTTTCTTATAAAACCTAAGACCACCAGCCCAGGGGTGGCACCATCCACACTGGGCTGACTCCTCCTCCATTAATCACTAATTAAGAAAATGCTCTACAGGCCTGCCTACAGTCAGATCTCATGAAGGCATAATTCTCAGTTGAGGTTCCTTTCTCTCACATGACTATATGGTGTGTCAAGTTAGCATAAAACTATCCAGCACAATGCTTTATCACGAAGTGTGTAGTTTTATTGAGGTTAGAGAGCTCCTCAAAAACCCAAGATTTTTGCTCTCTCTCCCATCATACCATTGGTAATTTCTGTTTTCCTTGGCAGGTCAATTTATGGGCACAAGATGACTCCTAGAACTCTAGAAACCACATTGAAATGTAGGTGTCAAAGGGGAACAGAACAGTTTCTTCTTTGTATGCTTAAGAAGAATTTTCCAAAAACATCAGTCTTTCTTTTCCATCCCATTGACCTGGACTTGAGCCAGTCTAGCAACAGTTTCTGCAAAGGTAAACACAGTTGTCATCACTGGCCTGATCCTATCACAGTCCATGACTTGGGGGTTGGGTGTGTAGTCATATTCTTAGCCATGAGACAGAATAAATGACAGCTAAGCAGATAACTAGTAGCATCTGCCTCCGTGGGCATGACAATATGTGCACAGGGTGACTTCAGATTGTGGCAAATGCTAATTAGAAAAATGAAGCAATAATGAGATAGAGAGTAACTACTAGGGCTGAGTTAATAGGATGATCTGAGTGGGTCTCTGTGTAGAAGTGACATCTATGTTTCAATGTTAAAAGCAGAAATGCCAGTACAGACGGCGGAGGCGGCTGGAACCCGGACTGCGGAGGCGGCCGGAGGACGCCCTCCACAGATGGCAGGGACCGGCTGGGACCTGAGCGGCAGCAGAGGACACAGGCCGCAGGCGGCGGGAACCATCGTGGCAGCAGAAGCAGGCTGCAGGGACTGCACACAACACCGAGAGCAGATCGCCCCACTAAAATTAAATCAAAGAGGTAGGCCTCTGGTTGGGGAGGCCCCTGGCAAAGAAGGAGCAGGGTCCTATTCTTGAAGACCCTTCTGAGGGGTGAGAGGGATCTTGGCCCCCGGCAGGAACCAGAAAACAGAGCGAGGGCATTCTGTAAGAGGAGCCCCTGGCCAGCAGGGAAACCTGAACCAGTTTTGACAGACCCCTTAGACAGCATCGATAGGAGGAGATGGGCAGGCGCCAAGGCAAGAATTCACCCAATACTCTGAAAAACAGCATGAAAACACCAGAACCCAATGATCTTACAACAGAAGGTCTTCAACACCCTAACACAGAAGAAGTGGAAAAAATTGACTTTATGAAAGCAATACAGTCCCTTAAACAACATGTGAAAAACACCCTTATAGAAATGGATGAGAAGTATAACCAAAAATTTGAAGAAATGAATAAATACGTACATAATACCCTGGGAAACCAAGAAAGAATGATCAAACAGGTAATGGAAACAGTTCAAGAATTGAAAACTGAAATGGAAGCAAGGAAGAAAACACAAACTGAGGACCAGCTGGATATGGAAAATCTAGGTCAAC
>NC_022026.1:61639823-61640144 GCF_000317375.1 Microtus ochrogaster | reverse complement strand
TAAGAGAACTACTAGAGGTAATGAAGCAAATGGACTTAACAGACATCTATATAACATTCCACCAAAATAGGAAAGAATATACATTCTTCTCTGCAGCCCATGGAACCTTCTTGAAAATTGACCACATACTCGGAAACAAAGGAAAACTCCACAGATACAAAAAAATATCAGTGTTCACCTGTGTCTTATCAGATCACCACAGATTAAAGTTAGAATTCAACGACAATCCTACCTCCAGAAAGCCGACAAACTCATGGAAACTGAACAGTCAACTACTGAACCACACCTGGGTCAAGGAAGAAATCAGGAAAGAAATTAAAG
>NC_022026.1:61623097-61629699 GCF_000317375.1 Microtus ochrogaster | reverse complement strand
ACTTACTAGACCTTGATGGAGGTGGGGGTTCCTTGGACTTCCCACAGGGCAGGGAACCCTGATTGCTCTTCGGGCTAAGGAGGGGGGGGGGACTCAATTGTAGGAGGGGGAGGGTAATGGGAGGCAGTGGTGGGGAAGAGACAGAAATCTTTAATAAATAAATAAATTTAAAGAGAAAAAGAAATGCCAGTACATTTGAACAGAATGAAGGGAGCAGTTGATTGAACAATGTAAGAGATGAATACAGGAGTTATATATATAGTGGAACTTCAGTAAATATAGGGTAGTAAAATCAATTTGTGCTAACTAAAATTTCTTACATAAAATGGCATAATATTGGCAGAGAAGTTATGCATATCCTTTTATATACTTCACATAATCTCTACATTATTTATAATACCCCACACAATGTAATGTTATGTAAATAACTGTTGGATTGCATTGTTTATGAAATAAAGGTAAGATAAAAATATACTACACAATTTTTTTCAACAACTAAAAAAAATAAAAAGAAAAAAGAAAAAAAATATACTACACATATGTAGTATAGATGATAAGTTTTTTTAAAAATACCTTTGATGCAGGATAATGTGGAACCTGTTCATAGAGAGGCATCGTAAAGCTGAGTAAGACAAAATAGGAAGTTTGGGGTTTTGGCATGCTCTGTGTTTCTCCACAAGAAGATATGCTGACATATTAACCCTTACATCTCAGAGTGACCTTATTTGAAAATAGACAATTTGTAAAGGTAATCAAATAAAATATTAGTATATTATGACTAATGTCTTTATTATAGAAAGATGAAAAATTAGATGAAGATACAGAAATAGAGGGGAAGTGATATGAAGACACATAGGGCTGAATTGTCATGTAAGTGGGGTGATGTAGCCACAAGCCTTGGAATGCCAATGATTGCCAGCGACCAGCAGAAATGGGAATCGACTAGGGAGGATCTCCCTTAGAGTTCCAAAATCAACATAGCTCTGTTGGCACAGTGACTTCAACCTCCCGAACTGTAAGACATTCCATTTCCATTGATTGAAACCACCCATTTGGTGATACTTTGATATAGCAGCCCTAGGAAATGATTGCATTTTTGTTTGTTTGTTTGTTTGCAATTGGAAGGACATTCTTTTGTGGGCTGAAAACAATGATTTGTGTCTCCAGAAGCTCAATATCAATCCTGGGTGGATATGAATCATGGACAGATAGAATGGTAGGGAGGGAGGAGTTACATGGAGAGGTCATTGAAGTCTGCCAGTCAAAATAAGGTAGTGGCTTTCATTAAAGCTGAAGTATTAAAGACAGTGTGAAAGGGACAGATTTCAGATATGTTTTGGGAGTAGAATGCAGAAAACTAGGTTCTAATTTGGATTAGATTTTAAAAAAGAAGCTTCAGGGATGAGTCATGCCTCATAGTGCAGTGGAAGAAGTACAGAGTGAGAGTATAGCATTGAAATCATTATTAAGTTCAGAACAGGCTCTGCATGACTTTCTTCAAGGACAAAAAAAATTAAAATGTAGAGAGGATGGCTTGATATTCAAGACTAATTTTTCAGGAACTACTTCAGAGCTGGAGCTATGCATTTGCAGACTATAAACCTAGAAATGGCATTTAAAACAATGTGGCTGATGGAGATCACCTTGATAAAGAAAGGATGCCACCAAGGGAAGGGTGGGGATCTGGAGGGAACGCTGGACAGCCATGCTGGGATCAAAAGGAAGAGGTCAAAGAGAGAAAGAGAGTCAGGGGGAAAGGTTATAACCAGAAAAGAGTGTCAGATGACCTACAGCCAGTGTTATAGGTGGCTGTAAACCATCTGAAGTGTTTATTTGGAACTGAATTCAAGTCCTCTTCAAGAACAGCCAAGCCACCTCTCCAGGACTGTTTTTGTATTTTAATCTTAGAAAGCTGTTGCCTGAAACCAGACAAAAGGTACAGAATCTGTGGCTTTAGATCTGTGCTTCCTGACTTCAGAGTTGAGAGGAGAGCTTTGACACTGCTGATGTTCATACTTCACCCAGGATAATTAAAACAGTTTGTAGGGGGTAGGAACTGGAAATAGTTGTTTATTTTTCTTTGTTTGTTTGTCTGTTTTTAATTATATTTTAACTAGCTTATAAACCAGTGGATTTCTATATAGCTGTTCCATACATCCTTATGCTCGGTTAACATTAACACGTCCCTTTACCCCAGTTTTCTTTGAGACAGGGACATGCTTCATAGCACAGGCTGGCCTCTAACTCATGATAAACCTCCAGCAACCCCTTCATAGCACTGAGATTACAGGCATATATGAAAGTACCAAGGATTGTTCTTTTTTCTTAAAAAAAAAATCCCTCTTGTAATACTAATAGCATTACTCATTAAGAAGTTGGACTTCATTAAAATTGAAAAGCTCTGCTCAAAGAAAGACTATATTAAGAGAATTGAGAAGAAAAGCCATACACTGGGAAGAAATATTTGTAAAAGATGTATCTGATGTATGTTTGTATAACAGTTAAATTAATCAACAAAAATTAATAATAACTTGCTATAAAAAAGTAGCTAACGGTGGTGGTGCACGTTTTATCCCAGCACTAGAAAGTCAGAGGCAGGTGGATCTCTGTGAGTTTGAGGTCTAAAGAGGGAGTTCCAGGACAGCCAGTGCTGTGACATGTCTTGAAAAAGTAAAAAATAAAATAAAATAAAGGTAAAGCTAACTATATGAATAGACATCCCAGCAAAGTACACACATAGAGAGCAGATAATAACATTAGAAAATGATCTACATCGTATGTTCTAGAATTCCCAATGGAAATGGCAATGAGAGGGCTAAGTAATACAGCGCAGTGGTGGGACAGCTGCCTGTTAAGCCAAAAGTTGCAATCCTATATCTATCACCACATAAAAAGGAGGAAAAAGAAAAAGACAAAAAGAAAGCCACAGTGAAAATAAGATACTACTTACATATTATTAAATAACTAAAAATACAAGTCATTGACAACAATGCAACACTAAGTACTAAAACCAACATGGGCTCTCATTCATTAGTACAGGCCTTTTGTAGATAGTTTAGTAATTTCATACAAAACTAGATACAGTTTTACTGAGTGGCCCAACAGTCACACTCCTTGATTGATATTGATCAAATGAATAAAAGTTTAGGACACAAAACCTATCTACAGATGTTCATAACAGCTTTATTTGTAATTGTAAAATTGAATTCAATTTAACACCCTGCATGCTTAAATGAATTAACTATGGTATATCCACATGGTATTTGTCAGAACTGAAAAGAAATAAGCAATTGCCATAGGGTGCATTTTCCCACGTTATGATTGTAGCAAATCTAAGTAAGTTGGTACTTTAATCAGAACTAATATGGACTCTTTTTCAATAGTACTTCATTTTGAGTTTTCTTTTTTGAAACACATTGCAACTCAATCAAGTGACTGGTTGATAGTCTCCTTGACAGTTGGCTGACAACTATGTACCAATGTGCAAACAAGATTTTTGGTACCAAAATTGACATCTAGAAGCTCAGTTTCTGGGAATATGAATCCCAGTGCATTTTGAATACTCACTTGTCTGAGTATCGGGTCTGATTGGCATTGACCACTAGAACCTCTGTGAGAATGAAGAATTATTTTAATTAGCTGGTGCTATCAATTAGCATCTGTCATAGTGTTCCCTTGACCTGGGTCATGCATGGACAATTGCTTCCATGCCTTATGGTGCTTGATTCATCTATCAGTACTTTGTGCATGTGCTTTTCATGTACGTACTTTTCCTGTATATTCATGTATATCTTTCGGTTGTTCTTCTTTTTCATGTCTTACAGTAAACCAGTGAATTCAGGAACTATATTTGTTTCACTTGGCATTTTTTAAATTGTAGAATAAAACATTTTTGGCCCCCCATGGGGAAAATAAAATGCTTGAGATTAAAACTGTCACTAAGTAGCAGGTATCATTGTAGTTCACCATGATAGCTATCAAACCTTAAAGGACATAGAAAATTTTGAATGCATCTTACTAAGTAAAAGGTATCTGAAAAGCTACATAGTATGTGCTTCTAATCCCATGCAATTTCAGAAAAGGCAAAACTATGGAGACAGTAAAAAGAACTATGGCTTCCAGTAGTTGTAGGGAGGGAAGGTTGAATAGATGGAGTGCAGAGGAGATTCAGATCAGGGAACCTACTCTATGTGGTAGTCTAGAGATAGATATCTATCATTATACAGCATAGTATAATAGTGAGTGCATTTGTCTAGATCAGCAGAATGGACAATATCAAGAACAAATCCTAATGTAAACTGTGGACTCAGGGTGATGATATATCACTGTTGGATCATCATTTGTAACAAATGTGATAATCAGTACACAATAGTACTGATTATGGGTAGCATATGAGAATTCTCTTTACTTACAATTCAATTTTTTTGTAAATCTAAAACTATTCTTTAAAAATCCCTATGAAAAACAATAACAATAACCCCAAAACATGCACATCTCCCATTTCTCCTAAGATTACTGGGCTATGGAGTCTGCTTCAAGAAAACAAAACAGCAATTGGGGTTGTTCCAAAAAGCAGGCATTAGCCATTATAAATGTACTCAGTCCATCAATTCAATAAACAACTTTAGAGCACTCATTTGAACTAAGAAATTACTAGGTATGTACACATTTTAGTGAATAATCTCTCTTGGCATCTTCTTTACCATTTTACGAGCTTCTTCAAAGCCCTGAGAAGACATTTCTTCTTTCAACATACTGTATATCTCATCAAAGGCATAAATCAGTATTTTGATAAAAAAGATACTGAAAGGAAAATGACTATGGGCTCTAAATTTATGCACCTTTTGACTTTTGTAGAAATTGCTTAAAGAGCAACATTGTTGGCATAATAGAAAAATCAAGATTTCTATCTAGTCTTTTTTGTTCTAAATAGATTATCTGAGAAGTATTCTCAAAAGATAATAAATAACTTTATACAGAGAACTAAAATGCTAGAATTCAAGGCAGTCTAAAGAACATTTGAGGGAAAAAAGGACAAATTTAGGAAGAAAACAGGTCCTCCAAAAATGTGTGTCATCTTGCTTTAATACAATTCTAAAATTAGTCCTGATTTATTTACATGAGAAATTATGTCACAGCATAGTATTCTGCTCTGCTGCTGAAGGCTTCCATGCTAGCATTTAAAAACTGCTGGGTCCATTTTATTTCAGTGCTGTTTTTCCTCAACCTATGAGATTTCTCCATAATGTCCAGCATGTATGAGCTACTCTTCTAGAAAATTCTTTCTTCTCTTAGTGAACATGTCCTTATAGGATCCATACTAATCTCGAAATCTCATTTTTTTTCAGCAACTTAGTTGTCTTCTCTATTAATACTCAAATGAGGGATTTTTTTTTCTATTCATGTTTCAAATATCAGGCAGCTCAATGGAAGTTCATAACAATAATTTTTAGTTATTCTCAAGAAGTTTCCAGAGGGGTTCCCAGGTGTCCAAGGAGATGTCCCTAGCTAGTTCCTTGGGCAGCTGATGAGAGGGAGCCTGAAATGACCCTATCCTATAGCCATACTGATGAATATCTTGCATATCACCATAGAACCTTCATCTGGCAATGGATGGAGATAGAGACAGAGAGCACTGGACTGAGCTCCCAAGGTCCCAATTAGGAGCGGAAGGAGGGAGAAGATGAGCAAGGAAGTCAGGACCAAGAGGGGTGCACCCACCCACGGAGACAGTGGGGCTGATCTATTGGGTGCTCACCAAGGCCAGCTGGACTGGGACTGAAAAAGCATGGGATAAAACCGGACTCTCTATACGTGGTGGACAATGAGGGCTGATGAGTAGCCAAGGACAATGGCACTGGGTTTTGATCCTACTGCATGTACAAGCTTTGTGGGAGCCTAGCCTGTTTGGATGCTCACCTTCCTGAACCTGGATGGAGGGGGGAGGACCTTGGACTTCCCACAGGGCAGGGAACCCTGACTGCTTTTTGGACTGGAGAGGGAGGGGGAGGGAAACTGGGGGGATGGGAGAAAGAAATGGGAGGAGGTGGAAATTTTTAATAATAATAATAAAAAATGTAAAGAGAATAAAAAGAAGTCTTTATTTAAATATCCTACTGGCACCTTTCTCTGGTGTATCAAATTGACCTAATCACCTGCTTCTCTCATAAGGTTCCAAGTATTGGATCCTTATTTCAATCACACCAAAATTGCCCCAAACTAAGAATGCCAATGGAGCTCTAAAATTTTGAAAAGGCAACTTATTCTAGAATGTCTTACAGATAGGGGAGATTGATTTAAGAAGTTGGTGTGCATGTTTCTTGAGACATTGAACTGCTACTCATGTAGATCTCAAGTTGCATTGCTCTGTGTTTAACTCATGTGCTCTGAGGCTCAACCAAGAAAGAGAACTACAGACCAATCTCACTCATGAACATCGATGCAAAAATACTCACCAAAATACTGGCAAACCGTATCCAAGAACACATTAGAAAAATTATCCATTATGATAAAGTAGGCTTCATCCCAGAGATGCAGGACTGGTTCAACATACGAAAATCTGTCAATGTAATCCATCATATAAATAAACTGAAAGAAAAAAA
>NC_022026.1:61602363-61620345 GCF_000317375.1 Microtus ochrogaster | reverse complement strand
GAGAGGGAGGGGGAGAGGAGTGGGGGGAGGGTGGGAGGAGTGGGAGGCTGGGAGGAGGCGGAAATTTTTTTTTCTCAATAAAAAAAATCTTTAAAAAAACATAAAAAAGACTTATTTCTCAAAAATCCTAAAACTATTAACTTCTTTTAACATAATGTGACATTCAATTAGAAATATTTTTTAATTAACTTTTGTAGCTCAGTATCACTACAATACTAGAAACTCAAAAAATTTGTAAGGTCAGTATGACCAATCTCACATAGGCAAATTACTCTCAGGGTTTATTCTGACAGTTTTTGAAATGAGGATTAGTCACTGAATATTCAAATAAACATTTTATTCCAGCAAAAAATATAAAAAGTGCTATTCAATATATTTGATACTTCTTTACTTTTCCCTAAAGAAAATTTTCATATATAGAAGTTTCTCTGCCCCAAACTTATCATTTTTTAATTAAAAATCTTTTTAACAATTGGTCACTTTAGTAAATAAAAATAATAGATATAAAGATATTCTATAGTTTTTCTATGTGGTGCACAAAGGCAGTTTTAATCTATCCATACATTTATTTATTCAATTAGAATCATTAAGAATCTAATTATTATTGGATTAATATATAGTTATGTTTTTCTATTTGCTCCTAATTTTTCCTGGTATTTGAGGAATGTCTTTCCAACCTTTTTTCTTTAACACCTTTTATTCAGTTATTCAAGAAATACCTTTTGAGCAATTTCAGCTCTGTTTTTAATCTTTAGAGATGATAGAGTTACAAATAAGACAAGTAAGGCACCTGCTTTCATGACACTCACATTCCACTAGAGGGACAGACCACAATCCGCAAACAGTAGTTCTGTGCTTCCACGTGACAATAATTGCAAGTAAAGCAAAATGAAAAAGGCCAAAAACATACAGAGCAAAGAGGGGTATTACTTCAGCTGAAATGATTAGCGTATACACTTGGCCAAAAGGAAGCAGTATTTGAATAGAGACTTGGGTGGCAGAAGAGAGGTCTTAATGACTAGGAGGCCATTCTGGACAGAGGAAACTATCTTAGAAGCTCAGGAAGCTTGGCAGATTCAAGATTGTGAATACAAACTTATGTGGCTAAAGCAAAGTGAACAAAAGCAAGAGAAAATAGTGTCAATGGGCAGATAAGTCTATGGACATTTGGGTAGTTAGAGTATATTTTAGTCTGATTGGAAACCCTTGGGGAGAAGTGAACTAGAGGATGACATAATTCATATTGACAATTACCTTAGGCTCTTTGTGTAAATAGTCCTCTATGTTTTGAAGGACAATGGAATGAAATTTGGTAGCATCTGGCTATATTTTGAAAGTAGGATCTTTGTAGAAATTGTTGGTAGACTAAATTAACAGTTTAGGAGAAGAGATAGTGGAGATGGCAGTTAGTATTTTAGAATGAACAAATAGTGTTTCCATTGAATCAAAATAGGAACAATTAAAATATGGCTACAATGAGTTGAATGTAGGAGGCAAAGCCAAGAGCTCTGATTTGGGCATAATAGAATATCTATTGTACAGTGAAGGCAGATGCTCAGAAGGCCAAGCGATCACATCTTCTGAAACTGTGTTCACAGCATCCATGTGAGTTCTCCATGTTCCTTACACTTGGAAGAAGCTTTATATCAGGTGCCAGATGTAAAAAGGATTGGAAGCTTGGTGAAACAGGGCTTTTATGCTGAATAACATTAGGGGAAACCCAAGAATCTTTCCTGATATGATAAGGGGCCAGAATTTTATAGAGTATGACTTAGAGAGCAAGGGTTATAACTCAGGAACAGAATGCTTGCATAGCATGCCCTGAGGTAATAGGCTCCATTTCCTGAATTACCGGGAAAAATAAGGAATATGTTTCAGCAATACCAGATTCTATTTCTATTTTTGTCAATCTCTCCTCTGGTTTAATGAGGGAATTGAATATAATAACACTATGATATATCAGAATCTTATATAATATATCAGAACCCCAATTACAATAGAGGAGAGGAGCTGACAGCAGGATTTAGCATATTAGTGATTACCACTGGAGAAGTACCAACCCCTATCCCAGCTGCAGAGCTTAGAAGGCTGGGATCCAAGCCTCAGGGCTGACCAAGATTGATTACCTTAAGTACTGGCCTGGGCCAGTTTCTATGGAGATTAGCAGGAGGCCAATTCCATCTCTGCATGGGATAATTCATGGACAAATTAACACTTACCTCTTAGTGAAAACTTGGATTAGGTTAGTAGTGGTGGAGTGGTGAAATGTTGTTGGATTCTGGAAAGACTCTGAATGAAGATTTCCTGAAGAACTGGCTAATGGGTTAGCTTTGTATTACATAAGGAGTAAAGGGGGATTCAAGAATGTACAGGCTTTTCTACTAAACAACCAACCGAAGCACATTTTTATTTAGAGAAATAAGAAAAAGTAAAGACATTTGTCATAGGGATGGAGGTGAAATGAAGACTTGTGTTAGGACAGGCATTGTAGTGTGCACCTATAATCCCAGCAATTGGGAGGTAGAGGCAGGAAAATTAGAAATTCACAGCCATCATGGGCTATGCAGCATGGGTAGTAAGTTCAAGACCAGCCTGGAATACATACAAGACCCAACTCAATCAAAAAACAAACAAAAAAAAGGATTTTAATTAGAAAGTATCTAGCACACACTCAAGTCAAGGAGTGGCTAGAACTGAGGGCTTTAGAAACATGTGGGAGCTGCGAAGGCAGATCATCAAGGGAAGTTATAGAAAAGAAAGGGCACACAACTGCCTTCTGCCCAGATTGTGTCAGTTAATATTTAAGTCTCGAGCAGCCCTAGGGTGTGCATCCATTTCAAAAAGGAAAAGGAAACACGAAAGCACAATATAACCTCCCAATAATGCCAATGATATACTAAATGAGGTGGGTCAACAAAAGACTAAAGGGTCATATACCTTTAGGCAATGGTGTGGTATTTCTACAGTCTTGTCTATCTGTGATGATGAGTACATAAATATTAAAAGCACAAGTTTGTCTCTCCTCCATCAAGGGGAATGGTATGCCAGCTCAAGAAGAAATTGACAAAGGTCCATACTTTGCTTACTATTTTAGACATTCCAAATAAAATTATGAAATCATTCCAAAGCTTTTTTTGAGTGAAGCTCCTTATTTAATGCAGCATTTTATCTTATCTTTCATAGAGCTATCTTTTATTCTTTTAAAGCCAAAGAACTCTTAAATTATTGAGAACTTCCCATCATGTGCTATATTTTCTGCTTCAGATCAGTTTCTCTGACTAGTACTTCAGTGAGGAAGCAATAACTGTGAGAGGAGAACCCTTAAGGAAATTTGAAAACATCATTAGTTTTAGGGTATAGATCTAAGAATTTGTTATATACTAAGCTAAATGAAGTAAATATTAAATAACGATTCATGATACCTCATCAAGACCTACAAATTATTGATCAGCAGGAATCGTGACATAACAAATATAAACTTCTCACTGTATAGAATAGAAACTTGGGGGCTTGGGAGAACAGTTCAATGATAAAAGAGTTCATTCTTTTTCAAAAAATGATTCACTTATTTTACACCCCTATCGCAGTTTCCCCTTCCTCCTCTCCTCCCATTCCTTCCCCCTTCCTCCCATCCACCCCACTCCTTCTCTGTTTCTGTTCATGGTGAAGCATGCCTACCATGTGTGTCACAAAGCATGGCATATTAAGTTGCAGTAGGACTAAGCTCCTACCCTGATTTAAGGCTGGGCAAGGCAACCCAGTTATGAGGAATAGGTTTCCAAAAGCCAGCCAGAGCATTAGCGACAGGCCCTGCTCTCACTCTTAGGATTCCTGCAAGTAGATCGAGCTACACAACTGTCACACATATATAGAGGCCTAGGTAGGTCCCACACAGACTCCTATGAGCCCAGGTTGGTTGTTTCTATGGGTTCCCTTGTGATGACCTTGACCCCTCTGGCTCCTGCAACCCTTCCTCCCTCTCTTCAGCAGGATTTCCTGAGTGGTAAAGCTTTTTCTTACTAGGTGCAAAATAAATAAATAGAGAAACTACTCAATTTAATTAAGTAGGGAATAGTTTAGCTTCCTCTATGTTTTAACTTATTCCCTGCACCAATAAAAACTATTCTGAGTTTGTTTTGATTTGATTTTAGAGACAAAATCTCATGTAGCTCAGGTTAACTCAGCTCACTCTGTAGACAATGATGACATTGAACTCCTCATCCTCCTGCTTCCATTTCTCAAGTGCTAAGATTACAGGAAAGCACCACCATGGTCACCTGAAACTCCTTTTTTTAAAAAATAAAAATAAAAAAAACTAAAATTCAATATATCAGATCCTAAAATCTGTCAGGAGTGATATATGGATGAGAATTGTCTATGAAATTTCTGGAAAAAAATGAATAATCTGTTCACTCAGAATCCATATGTTTTTCTATGGTTGCTTAGTTCACTTCATTGTTAATGGGACAATATAACTAAATCTTGCCATTTGGTAGGAAAGATGTCACTTCCAGATAAAAATGTATAAGATCCCAAGCACAAATTCTGGCTGTCTCTTATCATACTTGGGTAAATTGGAAGCTTAATATGAGGATTGTGGCATCACAACATGAAAGCAGCCTAAATCACTGAATCTCTATGTGAAACCTAATTATCTGGAGAGAGGAGTGATCCACAGTGTAGTTAGTGTGTATGTGAAGTAAGCCTTTGTTGCAACAAAGACTTGGGATCTTTTCTTCTATACATTGACTCCATATATACTATCACAATATTGGAGTGCTTAACAATGGAGATATATTGTGAGAACTGTTTCATTAGGTGACTTACTCTTTATGCAAAATATAATTACAACAAACTATGATAACCACTGTGTCATTCTGTGGTATTATTTTATGGAACAATTGTCATATATTTGGTCCATTTTTGATTGGTTACCTTGGAGGTACATGGGTATACTCAATAGACTATATAATAATACAAGGAGAAGTGTTCATTACTCGATAGATACTATTAAATATATTGATGAAACATAAATGAGTCCCTAAACAGACCTGTGTGTATTTGGAAGGCTAGTATATGACAATCAAGTCTTAAACCAATAAAGAACAGTGGATCACTAGTACATGTCTCAGGAAATTAACCAATAACCTAATGTTCAAAATAACAATAACTTAGTGTACTTGTGGATTCTGTGGGTCAGGACCTCAAAGAGAGCACACTATATACAGGTGGTAGTTATACAATAATGCCTAGGTTTCATCTAGGACAGAAAAAGGCGGGAGGCTGAAATTCTAAGAATGTTTGTCCACTCACATATCATCTAAGGAGTACTTCTATGGAACATCACCTGGAATATACCTATGTGGCTTCTACAAATTCTTGACATCCTCACAACACGGTGGCTAGGCTTGAGAGTTGGTTAGTCAGTTAGTTCTAGGGAGCCATTTGTGACCAGAAGTCACACAGTAGCATTTAAGCATATTCTGTCAATTAAAGCAGTTACAGAAGTCCACCTAGGTTGAAGAGAAGAAATAAGATGCTATCTCTCAATGGAGAACTGTCAACATATCATAATGTAAGAAAATCATGAAGTTTGAACATATTGGCTTATAGCTATATTCCTAATTATTGGAAGGTGGAGGCAAAAGAGGTTCAGAAAGTCGAATTCATCCTGAGCTACATAACAATTTAAGTCCACCCTGGCTTACATGAGACATCATCTCAAAGAGGGTGGGGCAATATATTCAGTCATCTTTGAAAATTTCAATCTGTTACATTAAGAATGGGTAATTTGCTTCTTAAGGTTATGATACAATGTTTGGACAGGGTAAATGAATACTCTCTTACTATGGAGATCACAATACAAAACACTTTAGCACGTATGTATATTATGTTTTGAACATATTACTGAAGCTCTAGTTAAAATTGAGTGAAAACAGAAGCATTAATAAGCTTTGTTAGAATTAAAGCCTTGTTTTAGGAGGCTTTCTTCAACTTACATTTTAGTTGTATAGATAATTTCCACATAAATTATTTTACTGCATTATCTGTTATTGTTGGAGATAACTTAATTTGGGTCTTCTACTGAGTTAGTTTTAGTGATAAAAACTTTGCAAACTCCTAAGCAAAGGGTATTCCAAATCTATTACATAATGAATAATTTCAGGTTTTATTTTTCTCATGTCTATACAATGCAAATGAAAAATAATGTTCAGAGAAACTTAATCTTACCCATCATTTTTCCCAGGCTTCAACTCAAAATACATATGGTATATGTACCTTGCTAGGTGGCTTTTTGCTTTTCAAGAAAAAGATGCGAACCCTAGCCCTAGATCACCATGGTCTTCTACCAAAGCATTCCAGCATAGGTGAACTAATTGTTGTTATAGGCTATCAGACTTAGTAATTTGAAAAATTCTGGAACCCTAATTTGTTTTTCGTTTTAATTTAGTGTTTACCCAAAACAAACACCATTGGAAAAGATGACTTAGAGAATCCAACTTGAGTACTGTTAATACTCTGCTCAGGACTCTTAAGATCTCCATTATCAGCATGAACCCATCCCGACTTCTGCAGTTGTTTTAGGGAGAGTTGACTAAAGGCTATAAGGGCCACTTTGCTCACAGGCATTAGGACAGAAAGTACCAGGGGGTTAAGGTCACCTCTACCAAACCACTGACTTTACAATTCTTAGACAACAATGCATGGGTACAGGACAGTAAAACACAGGTCTTTGCTCCAAGTCAGGAAAATCAAGATGTAATTTATTCATCTTAAATGGCAAAAATACAACTAATTTAGTTATAATTTCAACTGTCTTTTAACTGCAATTCATAAATCAAGATAGCTTCCAATTCTACAAAATAATATAGAAGCTCTCACTGGGTGATGGCACAGTCTTGGGTTTTTCTATACTGGAAACTAAAGAAACAGAACAATACAGAAGCAAAGCTGAGTCACATGAAGAATAACAAGGTTATTTTCAGAGAAGCCAAATAAGAGAGAATTTACTTATCCTGCTAAAACTAATTCAGTTGAGAATTTTGTCACTCACCCCATCACGGTAGAAGCACTTGCTGTGCAAGCCTGGAGCCTCTGTGTATAAATCAGGATTGTCTAAAGAAACAGAACTTAGAGAATGAATGCATATATTAAAAGAATATTTGTTAGATTGGTTTATAGGATATGGTGTTGGTACTTCAACAGTGACTTTCCTATATTGGAGAGGCAAAAGATTGTATAGTTGTTCAGTCCACCAATATGAATATCTCAGCAGTCCCATTATGGCCCTGAAGATCTGGAGGATTCCTAGAGGGCTGATGGTATTCAGTCTGCATTGAAACCCAAGAGGAGCTGGTTTTAATATCAGTGAAGGAATGCAGTGACAACAGGATAGATGAACTTGCCAGCAAAACTAAAGGCAAGTAGGTGCCTTCAAATAATCTGATCAAGTTCCTAAGACACAACAGTTAAGAGCATGTACCACTCATGCAAAGGACATGAATTCAGTTCCCAGAACCCATGGTGGGTCATTACTACCTATAACTCCATCTCCAAGGAGTTATAATGCCTCTGACCTTTGCAGGTACCTGCACTTAATGTACACAGACTCAAACACACACAATTAAATTTCAAAATTCATTGTGTGGTTGGGTACTCAGAAGATGGAGGCAGGAAGATTTCTGTTAGTTCAGGACCAGCCTATTTTACATAGGAAGTTCCAGTCTAAACAGTGCTACATTGTGAGACCCTGTCTGAAACAAAGAAAAGTCTTTCATGAGAAGGCTTAACAGGTTGCAGTTTTTAGTTGATTCTAGAATCAGTTGATAACCAAAATCAGCTACCACATGAGGTAGAAGTGGAAGGACACAAATGATTCCACAAAGTTGTCCTTTGACCTTCATGTATGCACAATGGTGTATACACAAACACACACACACACACACACACACACACACACACACACACACACACACTCACTTTTAAAGTATAAGCCAGGTTCAGAAAGACAAGTATTCTTACACATAAAATCTGGAAAATACAACATTGAAGTAAAAGGGGAGATTACCACGGAAAAGAAGAGAATGGAGGGTGTGGGATACAGAATGCTAACAAGAGGTGAATATGATCAAAGTACTGTATTTAAATATCAAAATGAATCCCATTATTTTATACAGTTAATATACACTCACAATAAAGCAATTATTTAATTTACAAAATAAGTAAAAATACCATGTTTATCAATGATTTTAAGAAAAGGCCAATAATGTACAAAAAGCATTGTAGACATAGATATTTCTTGGTACAAAGTCCCCATGATTATAAATATTTTTCTAGTTTGCTTATGAATGTAGTATATTTCTGATCTAATCTAATATCACAGAAATACTGTTCAACTTGTTAAAATGCTTTTAAAATTTATCAAAAAAGAATAAACATACAGGAAGACACACATTTTTAGAAAAAAATGAGAAGAGGCTTGAAACCAAGTGATAAAATGCACCATAAGGTCATAATAATGCTAGCAATACAGAGCCTTATAAACAAATCATCAAAAATTAAAAATTCAGAACATATTTTCTAGTGACAAAGATGTTTAAGAATTCACTGCATTATAGTTGTGGCATTTTAAACCCCACTTATGTTTTTCTTTATTTTTAAGACTTTCATACATGTATACATTGAACTATGATATTTACCTCTCTCCAACTTCTCTCTCCAACTCCTATAACACACTTCCCTTACAATTTCATGTCTTTCTATTTATACTTTCTTTTTGTGGGGACAATCTGTTAGGTCCATCTAGTTAGTGCTACCTATAAGTATATGTGATATGGGATCATCCACTAGAGAATGGGAAATATACACATGCTATAAGTCAAAGGACCTTCTAAATATTTGTATTTATAGCCATAGACCTGAGTTGCTCTCAACCTTGGTCAGAGAAATTTGTTTATGCAGTGAGGAAAACTCAATGAAGAGATGGATAGCTACTAAACGTGCTGAGAATATAATATTGAGCGCTCAGACTCAAACAGAGCATCTACATCAACCACTAGTACCACCAGCAAGGCTAAGGGAACATCACAGAAGAGGAGGTAGGAATAATGGAAGAGCCAGAGAATGGGAAGGTTTGATGTAAAATGATATCTTCTGAATATGACATGACTATTCTACATACATATCTTACAGCACATGTGTTTACCTGCACATGGTCTGTATAAGAGCGAACCAGAAAGTAGCTCAGCATAGATAGGTAAGGTGATCTTCAGGCCCCATTCTTTACTCAAGAAAACAAATTTATTATATAATATGGCTAAAAGATTGTGGAGAAATCAATTTGACATTATTATATTCCAAATAAATTCTACCTGCTCAAAAGTATCCTGGAGACCCTGCTCCAAAATAATATAGACTTTTGACATCATTCTTGTCTGTCCACAAGAACTTGATGGGAAAGACCCTTTTGCTGAAAATACCATACATTTTTGTCACAGAACATAGAGAATTCAAGATGGTACTGAGCAGAAATCTACACTCCTACTAGCTATTTTCATCTACCAGAAGGTGCTGTATAGGCTCCTGAGGAGGACTGTCATCAACAGCCTTAAAGAGCTGTGAACCCTGTGTACTACAGTAATGACCAAGGTTGTAGGATATGCTCATGAGTCCAATCCTGGCACAAATATTATAGGAGCAGCCAACTGCTTTAAGATTGGATTTAGTGCCCACTTAATAGAATGAAATACATGCTTAGCAATATAAATCTGGCCAATATTTATTTATATGGTTGGGGAATTCATAGCCTCTGTGGTAAATTTGCTATTAGTTTGCTAAATGGAATAGCAAAAACTGCCCTCTAAATTTTTATCTCTATACCTATAGATTACTACAGCTCTTATTCCATTTTTAAGTGCATGTGCTGCCAAAGACAGCATAGATTACTATTGCTTTCAGTTGTATCTGAGGTTTCTGTTTTTTCTTTTATTGTTGCTCTTGTTCTAGTTGTTTCATGTAGTAGATGGTAGTTAACAAAAAAATTACATCTGACTAAGCTTCAGAGTATTAATACAAAGTGCTAAACTTCAAAATGGAGCACCTATATTGCACTTCCTCCCTGTGAGGTCCAGGATCTTCACAGAAGATGGAGCAGGAAGATTTTAAGATTCAGACATTTGGTGTGAGGACTGGGAAACAGTGCCTATTGTACATGACAGGACTACTATGTGGAAGAACTCATAGCAAGTGTGCTTGCCTGTATAAGAACTGCACAAGATCAAGCCAGTTAAGATTCCAGCATGGAAGGGGAAGTGTTCCTGAGTATCTACCCCTAGCTGAGGAGCTATTGACACTGTAGGGTTTCTGGAGGAGTGAAAACTGGGTGTGGCCCCTGCAAGGTCTATCACCCTCCAGTGGATGGCCCCACACTCATGAATATGAGCAGCACAAATTGGGATCAGTGTACTGTATTGCAAAATCAGAGGACAAAACGTTGGTAGGGTATGGGAGTTGTATCTGGGAGGACTTAAGAGTGGGTAGCAAATACAATAAAAATACATGTATAGATATATGAAATTCTCAAAGATTAATAAAAATATTATATTAAATATATAACAAAATGAAAGCAATACAAATCAAGATTGTGATATTAACAGTTTTTAATACAGCTTAACTTCTTTAGTAATAAAACATAGATGAGAATGAAGATGAAGTAACTGTCACATTTCGTGTATCAAACTGACAAAAATTAAACAAGGTTGTCCAAGTGTTGGTAAATGTGCAAGCACTGAGTACTATTAAATGGAGCTGTCTAGAGTACACATTTTATATGGAAAATTACTGACCTACTTCTTTAAAAATCTTCAAATTTGAAGTTATTTTCTTCCTATCTTCCTCCCTTCCACCTCCACTCCCTTTTTCCTTCTTTCCTTCCTTCCTTCCTTCCTTCCTTCCTTCCTTCCTTCCTTCCTTCCTCCCTCCTTCACTTTCCTCCCTCTCACCCCCATTCCTTCCTTCCTTCTTTCCTTCCTCTTTTTCTCTACCCACTTCTCTTTCAGCACTAGAGATGGCTTAACATAGGCAGAAGCATCACTCTGCCAGTGAAGTACACCCCCAGCTCTGTTCCATTTTAAAATCCATCATTGTGTATTTTGTATATTCCAGTAAGTCAACCTGTCTTTCTTGGGAAGATTACAATATATATATATATATATATATATATATATATTTGTAAGAATATATGTGTAAAGTAATATGTATATCTGCTATTATTATTTTGCTAAATGGACATAATATAAAGTACTCTTTTTGCACCTATATATTTATTGGTGCAGCTCTCAGACCTATTGGAAAAGTTTCTTCACTCAGTAGGTAGCAGTTAATGCAGAAATTCAGAACTGGTCGAAGTGCAGAGAATAAACGTGGAAGAATAAGAATTTCCCAGCATGCAAGAACCACAAAAGAAGATCTGTTCTGGGTCATTTGGAAAGAATAGATTCTTTCTTCTTTATTAACAATTGTTAAGAAGCTATTTATGATGGACACTGTTGTAGGTGCTGAGCTGGGCAATGAGAAAATTACACAATTCCTTATGTCCCTTTTTCAAATTTGTTTGTTGACATTTTAAACCTCAGAACTTCAGAATGATCCTGTATTTGGAGATAGGGTCTTTATATGGATAATTAACTTACAATGAGAAAATAAGTGTAGGTCCTGATCTCCTATAATTGCTGTCATTATTAAAAGAAGAAATTTGAACCCAGAAACAAATGTTCAGAGGCCATATTAAGAGAAGTTGGACATTTGCAAATTAAGAAGACAAGCCTAGGAAGGAGTCAGCTTCCATATCTTTCAACTCCATCTTCTAGCTTTTGGAACTCTGAGAAAATAAATTATCTGTGGTATTTTTGTTTGTTTGTTTGTTTTTTGAGACAGGGTTTCTCTGTAGCTTTGGAGCCTGTCCTGGAGCTAGTTCTTGTAGATCAAGTTGGCCTCAAACTCACAAAGATTCACCTGCCTCTGCATCCTGAGTGATGGGAATTCAGGAAACGTTTCTGGGAATGAAGGACAGTTATAGATGAAACATGAAGATTGAGTTTTAACAACATTTTTTTTTAAAAAAAAAAACAGAGACTTGGAAATCCAGGGTTAGGAAGAATCCAGCTAGTTCTAGAAATAAAGAGCCAAATGTACCTAAGTGGTTCCTCTAAGATGCTCTGGGGGTCCTCTGAAGTTGTCACACGTTCAAACCCATCCTGACTCTTCTATAAATTGTACTGGAGCAGATACAATTAAAGGCTCTGAGTCCTTAGTATAGAATGTGGACTCAGTCACTCACCATAAACTTGATTTCTCCTTCTCATTGTGTGTGTGTGTGTGTGTGTGTGTGTGTGTGTGTGTGTGCGTGTCTTCAGCCACAAGTACATGAACCCAGAGTCTGGTGATGGCCATTTGTACTTCATCTTTTTAAAAGATTTATTTTCATTGTTTTCAATTGTGTGTGTGTGTGTTTGTGTAAAAGTATTTGCACATGAATGAAAGTACCCTTATAATCCAGATGGTGGCATTGGATCCCATAGAGCTAAAATTAGCAAGTGGATCATGAGAATTGAACTTGGATCCTCGGAAAGAGCAGTACATTCACCTAACCACCAAACCACTTTCCAGCCCAGTTACTCCATCTGCTGAAAAAGTATCTGTTACTTTCATTTGCCCACTTATTGACTGTAATATTTATTCTTTATTTACAGCTCTACAGTAGAGCCAGACATGCATGAAATTTTGTGTTCAATCCTGGGGCAGGTGGAGAACTTATTTTTAATTTTAATAAGAGTATGTTTCACAGCACCTATTCTTTGAATTTACCCTCTTCCCCTTCCTAAGAGCTCCCACTTTAAGGGGTTTTAAAAAAATCTTTGTCATTACCTGGTTCTGTTGAATGAATGTTACCAGAGCAGCTCTCAGCCTAAGGAAAGCAATCAGAAAGACTGTGATGACCCCATGATTGTACATGAATGGAAGTTTGTACCTGGAAGCTCCTCTAAAAAACAAGTGCTCATTCTTTAAAGCCAGTGATGTAGTGAAAGAACCATTGTCGGTCCTGTACAAGGCCCTTGGCCAGGCCCTCAGCATAATAGATAAGCAAATAAATAAATAAATAAATAAATATGAGCTATTAATCAACAGACAAGCGCACACACTTCACTATTTGTGCTACCTCGTTCTGTAATTGAGGATTCACTACCTTATTTCAATCTGTGCTCTTTTTTTATTATCCTACAAGGCTGTTATGCAACTCTGAGATGAACAGGAACTTAGCTCAACTGTGACTGTGTCTTGTAACTCACAGAACAAAATGTATCCCTCTCAGCAAATCCCTGAAATACTTATTTGTGAACAGCAAATATCCACCATACATTGACTTCGGAATAGATATCACTCATGACTCTCTTACCTATCAAACCGATCACTCAACAAGTAAATTATATTTTCTCATTAAAGCATATAACACAGGTTTTTGAGCATATTTCTGTATTTGCTTTATATAAAGTATAAAAATAAGCATTAAATGGCTTGGAGACATTCAGTTTAGTTAAACTAAAGCTTGCTTTTTAAAATAACCAACTGTCAGTCCTTTTTCTTTTCAAATAGGTGAGAAAATAATTCTTTTTTTTTAAATGTTGATTTATTAATTTTTAATTCCAATTAAAGAATATTAAATATTTCAACTACAAAATGTCTTAATTTATTCAACATTTTTTTTATTGAGAAAAGGAAAAAAAACAAGTTTCCACCTCCTCCCAGCCTCCCATTTCCCTCCCCCTCCTCCCACCCTTCCCCCCCTCCTCCAACCCTTCTCCCCCTCCCCCCCTCCCCCCCCCCCTCCCTCTCCTCCAGTCCAATGGGCAGTCAGGGTTCCCTGCCCTGTGGTAAGTCCTAGGTCCTCCCCCCCTCCGTCTATATTTAGAAAATAATTCTTTAAACAGAAAAAAACTGATCTAAAATATTAGGAATGTGCAGACAGCACTTGTCATAGAAAAGTTTTCATTTCATCGCAGCCAGGAGGCAAAGAGGAGGATGGGGGACAAAGAAATCCTTCAATGGCACCTCCATTCACCTACATCCTTTAACTAGGGTCTACCTCCCAAAGATTCCACCACCTCCAATAGTTCATTATTGCATTTAGGAATCTAGGTAGTTAGGAATTCATCAGTGGATTAACATGTAGATTTGGTTAATCACCTGTGGACTCTGCACTGGATTCAAACCTTTAATCCATGCATTTAGGGAACATCAAGTTCAAACTATAACACTGTAGTGGTTTGAATGAGAATGCCCCATAGGGTCATATATTTGAACACTTGGTCCCCAATTGGTGGGACTGTTTGGGATGGTTTAGGGGGTGTGGCTTGTTGATGGAAACACATCACTGAGAGAGGGCTTTGAGAAATAAAGCCTCTTGTCACTTCCCTTTCTCTTTCTCTGCTTCCTGCTTGCATAGAAAGATGTGAGCCCTCAGCTTTCTGCTTCTGACTCTGGGCCTATGGCTTGTTGCCACGTTTCCTTCCATGATACTCTCTTATATCTTTGAAACATTAAGTCCAAATAAACTGTTTTTATATAATTTGCCTGTCATGATGTTTTCTAACAGCAACAAGAAAGTAATTAATAAAACCACAAATGTATGCGAACTTCCCAAGAAACACAGTATTTTTCTCAATTGCTATTCACTTTTTATCTCTCTCTCACTCTTAGCTCCTGACACCTCTCTGTGTGTGTTTGTATGTGTGCTTGTGTGCATGAGAGTGCAGGTGTATGAGGAGATGAGAGAAAAATGTTGCATGTCTTGTCGATCACTCTGCTTTATTCCATTAAGACAGAATCGCTCTCTGTCCCCTAGAGCTTGCTGTATATTGGCTAGGCATCAGCCAGCAAAACCCAGAGATTCTATTGTCTCCACACCCCACAGCTCTGGGGTTACAGGTGCATGCATGGTCATTCCCAGCTTTTCACAAGAATCCAAACTTACCTCCTCGTACTTGTGCAGCAAGTGCTATTACCCACTGAGTCATCTATTTAGCCCTGATAACCCGTAGTTTTTATTAGAGTTGAACACATCCTCCACCAAATCTCTTTTTTTCTCAGCTGCTTTAGCAGTGTGCTACAACAACCATTCCTTTAAAATGACAACCATCCTCTCCACGATCATATCTAGTATATCCCTACATAGTACAATGTGGAATTTGAAGTTTCCCCCACCACTCTATACAATGTAAGGGAATCAATGGCAATTTCCTCTTTTAAAAATCCTGAAACCATCCCTTATTGATTTTCTATGCCAATGCCTGCACAATATTTACACCATGTTATGCAACACTGAACTACTGCTCTCTGACATCTTTTATAATGTAGATTCTTTTTTTAGAGAAGGGGAACTGTGAAAATGTCTCATGCATGTTTGAAGTCTTCAGTCAAAAATATCTAAAAGGAACCCTGGGATCTCTGTGAAGTCCCACATTACAAAAGAAGCAAGCCCAGGTTGTCCCAAGCACAAGAATAGCAAAGAGAACAATAGTTCAGTTTCTGAGTTCAGATGGGAATGTTACAACAGAGTACTCAGAAAAGACCATGGATCCGTTACCAGACAAAAGTATCTGGGCAGGTACCAACCACTTCAAATCCCAATGGTGTATAGGAGTCCGTGGGAGCAGGCCCACAGTGGTTCCCTTGCTGAGGTTGTTTCCTAACACTTGCTTCATAGTAACTCCACAAGAACATGGCTGTCATCCCAGAGAAAGGATGGGAAGGTTTTGAAATAACTGCAAAAGCTTTGTGTTGGCTAAAGTTATTGAAGCTAGCAAGAATTCAGTTTAACGAGCGGTGGTGGCGCACTCCTTTAATCCCAGCACTCGGGAGGCAGAGGCAGGCAGATCTCTGGGAGTTCGAGGCCAGCCTGGTCTACAAAAGCTAGTTCCGGGACGGGCACCAAAGCTACAGAGAAACAATGTCTTGAAAAACCAAAAAAAAAAAAAAAAAGAATTCAGCTTAAAAAAAAAAAAAACACTGAACCAATGGGGAGTTTGTTTAGTTTTGTTTATAATTGGAAAATATAGTAGAAAATCAATGTAAATAAATTGCATAGTTTCTGCTCAAGTAATTTCACTTACTGTGTACAAAGTATATAATGTATTTTACTAACATTATCTCTCATACTAATCGTGGATGAACTAATGATTAATCAATTAATTAACACACATTTAATATTAATGACTAACAAAATTAAAACAACGATCTGAAGTTTTATACTCCACATAAAAGATAGAATATAAAGGGCTCAGACCTGGACTATGTCCAAACAATCAAGTGTTAAAGTCATGAAGAAGAATGCTATGAAGTAGAGAGCTAGAGGGGAAAAGTTCATTGACATCATTTGGGAGGCCACGGTCAATGGCCTTAAAAAAGTTGAATTATAGAACAATTTTGTAGACATTTGCCATGCTACTCTGCCTACATAAACTGCCTCAGTTATGAAAACACAGCTTTGAAGAACCTTTAAAATGTCCCATTAAAAAGCCAACAAAGGCTTGTAACAAATGTATTACTCTGATGGTGAATGTTGATAGTGTAGGAGGTTTGCATGTGGGGGGAGGACATGGGATAGCAGACCACTCTGTACTTTCCATTCTTTTTCTGTGGACCTAAAATGGCTCTAAAAATAGTCCTTTTTATTTTTGGTAAATTGCACATTAAATCCAGAAACTAAAAAGAGAATGGTGGTTGCTAGGGACTTGGGGGAGGTGGAATGGAGACTAGCTTCTTAGTGGGTACAGTGCTTCATTTTAGAATGCTGAAAATGTTTAGGAGTTGCTGTGGAACAATCCTTTTCTACACTATGAATATGAGTTACTCTCAATGGTTAATAAAAGGCTGATAGGCCAGTAGCTTGGCAGGAAGTTAGGTAGCAAAGCCAAACTGAGAATGATGGAAGGAAGGGTGGGTGGACTCTGGAGTCACCAGCCAGATACAGAGGGAGCTAGAGATGAACATGCCATGCTAACAAAGGTACCACCACATGGCAGAGTGTAAACAAGAAACATGGATTAACTTAAAATGTAAAAGCTAGTTAGTAATAAACCTGAGCTATTGACGGAGTATTTATAAGTACTAGTAAGCCTCCGAGTGATTATTTGGGAACTGGTGGATAGGAGAGAAATCCGTGTAGGCCGAAACTGCTCGTTTGTTTCCCAGCCACCCAGACCCAAATAATAACACAGAAACTATAGTAATCACAACATTGTTTGGCTGACGACTCAGACATATTTTTAGCTAGCTCTTTCATCTTGAATTAACCAATTTCTATTAATCTATGTATCGATGCAAGGCTGGGGCTTACTGGTAAGGATCTGGCATTTGTCTTCTTCAGCAGCTATGGTATCTCTCTGACTCTGCCTACTCTCTTTCTCTCTCTCTCTCTCTCTCTCTCTCTCTATATATATATATATATATATATATATATATATGCAGAAATCTCTCTCTATATATATATATATAGGCAGAAATATCTGAGCATATATATATATATATGCTCAGATATTTCTGCCTGGCTTTACTCTGCTAAGCCATTGGCCCAAACAGTTTTATTCATCAACAAATTAAAGCAACACATATACAGAAGGATATCCCATATCATCTCCCTTTTCACATTAGATTACAGGGAATTAGAGCTAGGTAGTGTTAGTACAACATTGAAAATGTACTAAATGCAATAAAGTAACTTAGATGAACGTATTTTGGGTTTATGTTGTAAAGTTCACATCAATTAAAAATTAAAAAGTGAGAAGGGTAGGATGGGGAGAACTTGGGGCAACGGGATGATTGGGACACAGGAAGGTTGGATAGGTGAGCAGGGAAGCACATATCTTAATTAAGGGAGCCATCTTAGGGTTGGGAAGAGACTTGGACCTAGAGGGGCTTCCAGGTGCC
>NC_022026.1:61581985-61601768 GCF_000317375.1 Microtus ochrogaster | reverse complement strand
GAGAGGGAGGGGGAGAGGAGTGGGGGGAGGGTGGGAGGAGTGGGAGGCTGCGAGGAGGCGGAAATTTTTTTTCTCAATAAAAAAAATAAAATAAAATAAAAGATCAGGTAGGACAAAAAAAATAAAACATCATGAGTAATAGGTAAAGGTCTTTAAAGATACATTGTATGAAATTATAGCCTTCCAGTGTTGTCTTCAATAAAGTACTTTTGGGATTCATTTTGTTTTGATTTTATCTTTTGAAATGGGGTCTTGCTATATAGTACAAAGTAGCCTTGATCAGCTATGTGTAGATTAACTAGCCATGGACATTGGGACTCTAGTCAGATCTTTCAGTGTAAACTTTCTGATTGCTGAAACTATAGACATGTGTTCCCAATGCCCAGACCTCCAATTTATTTTGAAGCAGTGTTCAAATATCTTTTTTTAAAATTTATTTATTAAAGATTTCTGTCTCTTCCCCGCCACCGCCTCCCATTTCCCTCCCCCTCCCCCAATCAAATCCTCCTCCCTTGTCAGCCCAAAGAGCAATCAGGGTTCCCTGCCCTGTGGGAAGTCCAAGGACCACCCACCTCCATCCAGGTCTAGTAAGGTGAGCATCCAAACTGCCTAGGCTCCCACAAAGCCAGTATGTGCAGTAGGATCCAAAACCCATTGCCATTGTTCTTGAGTTCACACTCATCCATTGCTGCTGGGAATGCAAACTTGTACAACCACTTTGGAAAGAAGTATGGCGGTTTCTCAGGAAATTCGGGATCAACCTACCCCTGGACCCAACAATACCACTCTTGGGAATATACCCAAGAGAGGCCCTATCATACAACAAAAATATATGCTCAACTATGTTCATAGCAGCATTGTTTGTAATAGCCAGAACCTGGAAACAACCTAGATGCCCTTCAATGGAAGAATGGATGAAGAAAGTATGGAATATATACATATTAGAGTACTACTCAGCAGTAAAAAACAAGGGCTTCTTGAATTTTGCATACAAATGGATGGAAATAGAAAACACTATCCTGAGTGAAGTAAGCCAAACCCACATATCTTTTTCTTGTATACACCTCTACATCAGTGTATTGAAAGCTCTGAGTGGCAGCTGTGGTAAATTATATGTATTGTCATTCTGGGCCATGGAGTACCCAAATTCGTCATTGTGTCTATGGGGGTACTTTGGGACCCAATTAACATTTGAATTCAGGAGCTCATTATAATAGATGGCCCTCTCCTATGTGGGTAGGCATTAGTCAATTCCATGAGGAACTAAATAGAGGAAAAGGCTGAAGAAGGAAGCATTTACCCCAATTTTGTTTCCCTTCATGAGGTGAGGCAGCTCATCTGATCTTATGCTCCAGACTGACATGTAAATGTCTGCTTCCTCTGGTCCCAGGTAATGAATCTCAGACTATGATCACAGCACTAGGTCTAATGGGTATCTATCTTGTAAACATCAGGCAGAGGACCTTATCAGCCGCCATAACCGTTGATTGTCTTTCCACCTCCATCTCTTTCTCCATATATCATTAGTTATGTTTCTTTGGAGAACTCTGACCTAACACAAAGGTATTTCAATAAAGGTCTCAATATTTGTTTCAGCAAGTATTCTTATCATGTTTCACCCACACGATGGCTGATGACATCTCACTGGACACTTTGGAAAATATTCTTCTGGACCTTTTTGAAAATAAAAAATAAAACACCTAATCCATTCTTATTTTAACTGTTCCAAGAAAAGGTTTTGTTTGTTTGTTTGTTTGTTTTGTTTTGTTTTGTTTTGCATGGCAGCCTGCTCAGGATATGTATTAAAAATAATTGAGTCTTTAAAGGAAAGTATGATTTCTAAGGAGCGTTATTGATAATGCTCAAGACAATAGCAAACCCAATTCTGAATGAATGATGGGTAATGTGGGATTCCCCACTGTATGCTGCAAATATGTTTTTTTAAACCATTGGTTAATAAATAAACTTCTTTGAGCATATGGCAGGCAGAATAAAGCCAGGCAGGAAATCCAAATAGAGATATAAAGAGAAAGTAGGCAGAGTCAAAGAGACACCATGTAGTTGCTGAAGGAGAAAGATGTGAGTCAGCAGCCAGAACCTCACTGGTAGGCCACAACTTCATAGAGATACACAGATTCATAGAAATGGATTAATTTAAGACGTAAGAGTTAGCTAGAAGTATGCACAAGTTATTGGCCAAACAGTATTGTAATTAATATAGTTTCAGTGTTATTATTTGTGTCTGCGCAATGAGGAAATGAATGAGCAGTCTCCAAGTACAGATGGGGATATGAGAGTCATAAAGATATAGTGTGCCTTTGAATACCACTAGGGTTATAGGCAGGAGTGCCACAATATGAAAACTGATTATTCTATCTATGTATAGGTCAGTAAAGCATGAAATTGGAGATTTCATTCATTTGTACAAATGCATTTTCTATACACTTCAGAATACATGACAAAGTGTGTGGGCACATATAAAATAGCTCACATTTAAACAACAAATATAAAGCTGTCTGATAAAAGGAAATTTAATAAAATAAAATGGCCCTAGTCTATTGATTCATTGCTAGTAAATGTATCTTCCTGTATCTTCAATGGAAGATCATTTCTTAGATTCCAAAAAAGGTTGATTTAGTAATAATTAATGCCACTAAGAAAAGACACACAAGATTTATCCCTACTGCTTGTACTGAATTTTTGGGAACCCATTCTCTTTGGGTGGATACCTTGCTCAGCCTAGGTATAGTATGGAGGACCTTGGATCTTCCCAAAGCAAAGTGCCTTACCCTCTGTGGGGAGTGGAAGGAGGAGTGAGAAGGAACTGAGTTTGGTATGTAAAATGAAAACAGATAGTTTTCTTTTAAAAAAAAAGAAAAGAAAGAAAAAAGATAGGGCATCTCTTGGGTATATTCCCAAGAGTGGTATTGCTGGGTCCAGGGGTAGGTTGATCCCAAATTTCCTGAGAAACCGCCACATTGCTTTCCATAGTGGTTGCACAAGTTTGCATTCCCACCAGCAATGGATGAGTGTACCCCTTTCTCCACATCCTCTCCAGCAAAGGCTATCATTGGTGTTTTTGATTTGAGCCATTCTGACAGGTGTAAGATGGTATATCAAAGTTGTTTTGATTTGCATTTCTCGGATCGCTAAGGAGGTTGAGCATGACCTTAAGTGTCTTTTGGCCATTTGAACTTCCTCTGTTGAGAATTCTCTGTTCAGCTCAGTGCCCCATTTTATAATTGGGTTGATTAGCCTTTTACGGTCTAGTTTCTTGAGATCTTTATATATTTTGGAGATCAGACCTTTATCAGTTGCGGGGTTGGTGAAGATCTTCTCCCAGTCAGTGGGTTGCCTTTTTGTCTTAGTGACAGTGTCCTTTGCTTTACAGAAGCTTCTCAGTCTCAGGAGGTCCCATTTATTCAATGTTGCCTTTAATGTCTGTGCTGCTGGGGTTATATGTAGGAAATGGTCTCCTGTGCCCGTATGTTGTAGAGTACTTCCCACTTTTTCTTCTATCATGTTCATAGCAGCACTATTTGTAATAGCCAAAACCTGGAAACAACCTAGATTCCCTTCAATGGAAGAATGGATGGAGAAAGTGTGGAATATACACATATTAGAGTACTACTCAGCGGTAAAAAACAATGACTTCTTGAATTTTGCATGCAAATGGATGGAAATAGAAAACACTATCCTGAGTGAGGTAACCCAGACCCAAAAAGATGAACATGGGATGTACTCACTCATATTTGGTTTTTAGCCATAAATAAAGGACATTAAGCCTATTATTCATGATCCTACAGAAGCTAAATAAGAAAGTGAACCCAAAGAAAAACATATAGTTATCCTCCTGGATATTGGAAGTAGACAAGATTGCTGAGCAAAAATTGGGAACTGGGTGGTGGGGTGGGATGGGGGAAAGGGGAGATGGGGAGAGACAAGTGAGAAGGGGAGGATGGGGAGAGCTTGGGGGAATGGGATGGTTAGGATAATGGAAGGATGGATATGGGATCAGGGAAGTATATATCTTAATTAAGGGAGCCATTTTAGGGTTGGCAAGAGCCTTGACTCTAGTGGGGTTCCCAGGGGTCCAGAGAGATGTCCCCAACTAGGTCCTTGGGCAGCTGAGGAGAGAGAACCTGAAATGACCTGATCCTATAGCCATACTGATGAATATCTTGCATATCACCATAGAACCTTCATCTGGCGATGGATGGAGATAGAGACAGAGATCCACATTGGAGCACTGGACTGAGCTCCCAAGGTCCTAATGAGGAACAGAAGGAGGGAGAACATGAGCAAGGAAGTCAAGACCACAGGGGGGGCACCCACCCACTGAGATGATGGGGCTGATCTATTGGGAGCTCACCAAGGCCAGCTGGACTGGGACCGAAAAAGCATGGGATAAAACCGGACTCTCTGAATATGGTGGACAATAAGGACTGCTGAGAAGCCAAGGACAATGGCACTGGGTTTTGATCCTACTGCATTTACTGGCTTTGTGGGAGCCTAGCCTGTTTGGATGCTCACCTTCCTAGACCTGGATGGAGCAGGGAGGACCTTGGACTGCCCACAGGGCAGGGAACCTTGACTGCTGTTTGGACTGGAGAGGGAGGGGGAGGGCAGTGGGGCATGGGGAGTGGGGGGGAGGGAAAAGGGAGGCAGGGAGAAGGCAGAAATTTTTAATAAAAAAAAGAAATAAAAAAGAATTATTTTATCACAATTTAAAATAAAGAATCAACTGTACTATTCTTTTGTAAATAGAATAAATGTAAAAGCACATTGGGTTTTCTTCTAAAAATTCCTTTGATTTATAAGCCCTTACTTTGCATTCCTTTGAAACATCAGCATGTATCCTTCAATGGAAGTTCATGTGCTCCTGAATCCACTATTATTATTTTACCAATGCCTTTTTATGAGAATTGTAGTTTTTATTAATTTGCTGATAATTATAAATAATGATATTATAAGTAATCTTTTAGTCATAGAGTAAAATCTACAAATTATTTTATTTATATTAAAATAGTCTTCCAAATAGATAAAAAAGAAGAGAAAAGACACAATGACTAGTATTCTATCATTGAAATCAGAGATTCTCAACCAGGAGTAATACAAAATAAGGGTAGAGAATGCAAAGTATTTTTTCTCCTGAAGGCATGTTTACTCAAAATGAGAATGAGTAGTAAATATTTTAATTACATATTTGATTATAGTCACAATAGTTCATTCGCTTTTAAGAAGGAATCACAAGTAAGAGCATGGGAGTTTCGATTATTCAAATGAAGGCATGTGTCAGGAAAGATTAAAAAGCACAAAGAAGTGAAGGCAAATTCAGCTCAATAGGCTGTCTATCCCCCGCCCAAGGACACATCTCTTTCTTGAATTCCCAGGCCCCAAATGTCTCAGCAATTTAAGCTTTGTTGTCTATGAGTAGGTTGTGAGAATTTCAGGAAAGTGTCTTAGGAGCTCTTAAAACTACCCAGTCTCTCCCAGAATAAGGATCTGGATCTGAACTCCCAGAATTCCAGGCATTGGCATCTGGGACCATTTGCCCTGCTTTTCATATTTCTCCACAGTTACAACATCAAGACCAAACAGGTTAGCTAGAAGAACTGGGTTGTAAGAATGCCACTGGCATTTGTGCTTGCCTCAAAATGTCAACATGTGTTGTTGCTTGCCCATGACAGGCACACTAACAGGGCTCCTGTTGACTATGCTTATTCTGGTTGGCATGCCCTCCTGGCCATGAGGGATTGAACCATGGCTGCATAATTATGTATCTTGAACCCCTTCCATCTTGCTGTTCTCTTTTCTTCCCTTCCTTCAGATAGGTTTTTATTTTGTTGTCCAGACTAGCTTCAAAGACATGATCTACTCAACACAGCCTTCCAAGCAGCTGGGATTACAGGTGTGCACAACCACTCTGGTCTTGGACTATTTGTTTCTTTGAGAATCTTAGAAATGATGTTCATGAGGTTCATCCATACTTTCTTGTGTATGAGGCAAGATTGCAAATTAGAGAAAGTTGGGCTAGAAATATACTGATTTGTCATATAGTCATACAATCCGAAGTAATAAAAGAAGAGAAAGGTAGGGAAGAGAGAACATCTGACCCTCGAGAGACAGAAATGTCCTGCTGCTGTGCCTATTTATTCTCTTTTGTTGTGGAGAGATGGAAATCAGGACCTCTTTTTAAAAGCTCTGCTCCTGAACCTAGTCATACCTTAGTCTCTGCTGTGCATCTAATGGCTTTGGGGCCTTAATTCAAGGCCCTCATATAGTCTAACCTCGTTTTCTAGTGTCTGAGACACATCTATATCGTTTTAACAAATGTTCTCACACATATTCTCAGTTTTTCAATAAAATAGTACAAGTACTCTTCTGCTATTTGCAATGGAAGTATCTATCACTTGGATATACATGCATTCATTTCTGTCAGAGAATTGCCCTCAGGACCACAGCCAAATATTGATTCTCCAGACTCTGGATTGACTGGTTTTTTTTTCTGTGTTGTCAAGTACATTTAGCTCATAGCTGACTAGGATTATAGACTTTTGTGTTAATTTTACAATAATAGGGTAACAAACTATCACACACATGTAGTAATCCTAGTCCAGCTGTGATACTTGGAACTGAACCAGGATCACTTTTAATCACTGAGTGGTCTCTCCAGTCATGTATTTTATATCTTATTTTTATTTTTGCAATACTAAAAATTAAATTATTTTTATGCTTTAACAGAACAGTGACCGTGTTTACAAAATCAATACATGATATAACATATATTCACAGGTTTCAGAGATCAGGAAATGGACAACTTTTGAAAGCCAGAATTCTGTTTAAAATAACACAACACCCTAGTCCTCCTCATGTGGATACTCCCTGGGTTTTCATGATAACCTTGAGATAGGTTTCTGCCCAGCAGCTTTGTTGACATCTTAGAACATTCCAAGCAGATAAACCTCACTGTGAAGATGTTTATTAGGCTTCTTACTATTTTAAGTATGGCAATGCCCTATAGTCCAAAGGAACTCATACAGTGAGTTCTATGGTCAACATTGAAAGCTTGAATTTTGCAGGAAAATGGATGGAACTAGAAAACATTATTTTGAGTGAGGTAACCCAGACACAGAAAGACAATTATCACATGTACGCACTCATAAGTGTTTTTTTTAACATAAAGCAAAGAAAGCCAGCCTACAAACCACAATCCCAGAAAACTTAGACAACAATGAGGACATTAAGAGAGACTTACATAGATCTAATCTACATGGGAAGTAGAAAGTAGAAAAAAACAAGGTCTCCTGAGTAAATTGGGAGCGTGGAGACCTTGGGGGAGGGTTGAAAGGGAGAAGAGAGAGGCAGGAAGGGGAGCAGAGAAAAATGTATAGCTCAATAAATATCCACAAAAAATAAATAAATAAATAAATTTTAAAAAGAAATCAAAAATATAAAGAAGCATGGCTTATTCAGGGCCATTATAAGAACTGTTTGCCAAATACAGTTTCTTTCCAATGACTTTACCCATTGTATTTAAATGCTTCAAATTACAATATGTAAAATGTTTGCTAATTAAATTATCTCTGTTGATGACATGATCTACAGCTAGATAGACATATAGATAGCTATAAAGATTATACCAACAAACTTCTTGAACTGATTAAAAAAATCATTAAAGCTACATGATGATGTGGGGTTCCCCTCTGTATGCTGTGAATATGTTTTATTACCATTGGTTAATAAAGAAAATACTTTGTTCTATGACAGAGCAGAATAAGGCCAGGTAGGAAATATGAACAGAGATATATAGAGTAGACAATGCCAAGGAGACACCATGTATCTGTTGAAGGAGACAGATGCTGGAATCTCACCAATAGGTCGTAGCCTCGTGATGATGCACAGATTAATAGAAATGAGCTAATCCAAGATGTAAGAGCTAGCTAAAAAATATGTCTGAGTCATTGGCAAAGCAGTTTTGTAATTAATATAGTTTTTGTGTGATTATTCAAGTCCTGGCAGCCAGTAATGAAAGAGCATTCTCCATTTACTAAAGGGCACAAAGCCAGTATCAAAAAGAAATCAGTAGTTGCCAGAAATAATGAGACACATGCATAATAACAATTGAGAATCTAAGAAAAGTAGATTATGAGTTCAAAGACTACATTTTTATCTTATGTAAAATTTAAAAAAGAAATAAATCTTGTTTCTATATACAAATAATGAACATTTCAAGTAGGATATTTTGAAAATAACCTTATTTAAACAGCAACCAAAAGCAAACAAGAAAGATATGTATACGTTTAACTATAGATGTCAAAGATCTGTATTATTTTACCTATTTAATACTAGTGAGAGAAATGGAATAGCATACAAATAAATAGAAAGTTCTCCTGTATTTGGCAAACAGGAAGACTTCTGCTGAAATATCCATACCAGAGAAAGTCATCTAATGGTTCAGTACACCATTTATCAAAATACCAATGTCTTCTTTCCACAGAAACAGGAAAATGTAATTTTTAAATTTGTTTAGAATCACAAAATGCACAAACAGGCAATCAAAACAATCATGATAAAAAAATGAATCCAGAGGTACTAGTATTCTCTGATATCACATTTCTTTGTTGATCTGTTACAGTCAAAATAATAAGACTCTGATAAGATTCCACTGTTGTTAGGGCTAAATAATGTGTCATGGTATGGTTGAATATGGAGATAAAAACAGCTAAATACACAAAGAAAAATATTTCATGATCTTATTTATATGTGTAATCTAAAAAGCATAATAGACATTTCCAAGTATACAAAGATAGAGGACAAAATAAAAGTAACATGTGTGAAGGGCAAGGGACACAAAGAAATGAGATATAGATGAAAGGGTACAGAGTGGCAAATATGTAGGATAAACTACTTGTACAGAGATCCAATGTAGACTATAGTCAAATGCATATAAGAAATTAATGCAAAATGAGTAGAACTACCCACTAAAACAAAGAAACTAGCCAAAACAGGATAACTGACTTAATAACTATGCTACCTTGTTTTGTATGATTGGCCTTCCATATCCGTAGGTCCTGTTATTCAAGGAGTTAGTCAACCATGAATTAAAATAATCTGAAAAAGTTGTGTGTGTGTTTGGAACATGTACATTTTTTTCTTGTCATTGTCATTTGAATTAGATATTTTAGTAACCTAGAGGTGATTTAAAATACATCAGAGGATGTGCTTAAATTATATACAAATACTGCCTGATTTCATGAGGAACTTAAGCATCCTCAATTTTTTGTATCCTTGGAGTTCTTGGAACCAATCCCAAACCCTAGAGGATATCAAGGGTCATTCATAATCTTTTTGTTATTCATATACATACATATGTAAATATGTATGTTACATAGACATTTGTGTACTATAAAGTATATAATATTTGCTTAATATAAGTACCATTAAAATATATTTGTACCACAATTAATATCTAAGCAAAACCTTTACTATATTACTCACATAAAACATATGTTTACCAAAGAAACGGGATATATTAAACAAAATTGAACCTTTGCATTGACAGTCAATTGATTAATAACAAAGGTGTCAATAAAATGATCCTAGTTTACTTTGTATTGCTGTGATAAACACCATGACCAAAGTATTTATTTTCTTCCAGCTTCCACTATGAAGGGAAGTCTGGGCGGGAACTCAAGGCAGGAGCTAGGAGGATGGAACTGAAGCAAAGGTCATGAAGAAATGTTGCTTCCTGGCTTGTTCTTCATGGTTTGCTCAGACTGCTTTCTTATATAACCCAGGGACACCTGATCAGGAATGTCACTGCCCACAAAAGTTTGAGGTACCTCACATCAATTATAAATCAAGAAAATGCCCCATCGTCTTGCCTATGGGTCAGTCTGGTGGGGGCATTTTCTGAACTGAGGTACGTTATATTTAAATGACTCTAGTTTGTGTCAAGTAGACAAAAAAAACCAACAAAAACATAAAATGAAGAAAAACAGGCTCATTATTATTAAATGATAGAAGAAAAACTGAAATTATACAAAGGATGAAATTGAACCTTTATCTAATGTCATATACAAAAGTTTGCTCAAAATAGAGGAAAGACTTCAATTAAGACCTGAAACTATAAAATTGCTGTGGGAAAAATATAAGTATAAAGCTCAATAATATTTTGATATGACATCACATGAACAAGAAAGAAGATAAAAATAGGGTTGCATCAATCTAAACAGTTCTGTAGAGTAAAAGAAACAAAGAAGGAAAATCACAATCTACAAATTAGAAGAAAATTTTTTGAAGGTGAGCATCTGATAAGGGGTTGATATCCAGAATATATAAGAAATTCCACTCACTAATAAAAGGAAATGGATGTAGACTGATATTTTGCAACAGAAGACATATGGATGGCCAACAGTGCCATGACAAATATTTGATATTACTAATCATTAAGGTCAAGTTAGAGGCTAGTATCAAAAAGATGAAATGAAAAAAGTGATAAGGATATGGAGGAAAAGGAACCCTGGTACATTGTAAATTAGAAGAAAGTTTTATGAAAAACATCTCCTTGGAAAACTATACCACTCCTGAGTGTTTAAGGAATCAAAGGGAGCATCCTATAGAGATCCATGCAAACCTACGTTTGCTGCAATATGATTCACAATAGCCAGGTATGAAAACTACCTAGATATTGAAATTACCTGGCATAAGTGAAATGGAACACACACCAAAACCCACTTTAGAGCTTATTAGAGGAGAGATACATGTATGCAAGCCTCGGAAAGTTGGTGTGGAGAAAGAGAGCTTGGGGACATTTTTTAAAAGTTACCTAGCACATGCACACAGGGATTTATGTAGCTACATCATAGCAGATGACAGAGCTCACACATGCACGCAAAGGGTGTATGTAACTGTGTCATACGTAGCTGATGCAACCATGCTGCACATAAGTCAGTCATGCAGGGCCTTTTAAGGTTCAGGGGCGGCTAAGTATTTTGCCTGAGTGTTTGTCTGTACATGCATGGACGTGGAACCCAGAAGTGCCTGCTACCAATGTGTGGCTGGAACCATAACATATATCCTTCAACTAGTGAATGAAAAAAGAAAATAAATATACTCAATGAAATATTATTCAGTCTTTAAACGATAAGGGTATTCTGTTATTTGTGGAAACACATCAATACAGAGGATATTGTGCACCAAATGAAATAATCCAGGCACAGAAAAGGAAAATACTCCATAGTTTCACTCATATATGAAATCTGAAAACACTGAATTGACAGAGGTAACGATTAGATTGCTGATTTCCAAAGACTGCAGGTAGAAGGAGGAATGGGAGCTATTCAGCTAAGTGTACATAGTTTCAGCAAGATGGGACAAATATGTTTCCATATCTATTGTACAACAGGGTAGATAAGGATAGATAACTAAAATAACATCAGTGGTAGGTAGCTAAGAGAGAATGGACAAAAGGTAGGATAGTGATTTACAGGATCCTTGGGGGAAAGATGAAGGGAAATTATTCTAGAATGCCTATGTTTCAGTTGGAGAGAGAAAAAAAGTTGTGTTAATCATATTGTATCATATTGTATATTTTCTAATAGTTTACAGAACAAATTTCAAATATCTCATAAAAAGTGAAACAACATGGTAGATCCATTTAGTTTATCATTGACAATCATCCAAATGATACCTTTAAACATCACATTGTACCTCATATATGTGTACAATTGCTATTTTTCTATTAAAACAACATAATTAAATAGCAAATTAAATGCTAATGACAATGCCTGATTCTAATACCACTCACTTGTGTGTGCTAGGTTCCTTAAAAACCCCTGTATCTTAAGTCTTGGGTGCTAAATTCTGCTTTTTATTTTTTCTTCTCTTTTTTCCTGAGACGTAATCTCCTTACAGTCAATGTAGTCTGGACTCAAACTTGTGCTTGTCCTCTTGCCTCTCCCCCTGAGTACATGTATTCCCAGCTGTGCATGTTAGATGCTTGACCTTCATAGTCCACCAAGGCACTTCAGTACATCTAGGAAAATCAAGAGTGCCTGGATCATATTTTCCAAGAGCAATAACGGATGTGCATGCTATTTTATGTCTACATAGATCACAGGAAATTATTCTACCATACTGTGCTTAAATGGGACATCAGTGACTGGTTCTAGTCATTCACTGATGACTATTACTTAAATCAGTTATTTTTATGGTAATGTGAAATGGTGATTCTCTGTTTCTATTATTCATTATAATTCTAGTTGTGACCTAATATGAAAGAAATTTCTCCAAAAATTAGATGACCATCAAGGAGTAGAGATAACCTTCGCCTGAGAGCCATGGCAATGAAAGCTAAGTCTATCTATGGTAATGGCAGTGAAGCTACCAGTACTCTATAGTAGAAGGGAAGGAAAATTATCAGATCCTCACTTGAGATTCCACCTATCTCTTTTACCTGCTTCTTAGCTATAGGTGGTTGAGGGCTGGAGGTCAGTGCTATATTATATAGGAAGTGGGGCAGTTGAAACTTCCATGTGGTGTGAAGTTGTTAGCCATGATGGATGATGAGGGACTTTTCAGTGAAGCTGCTGTTTTTGAGTCACCCATTTAATTATACAGGTTTACTAAAAAACATAAAAATCAGTTTCTCCCTCCACCAAGAAACTTATTGTTTCACAAGGTTGAATTTGAGTGGAGTAGATTCTTTGGTCTGTTGTTGGTACCCTACCTGGGGTGAACAATTTGTTCCTGTCTTCATAAAAAAGTAATATAACACCTAAGTCTAGCTAGATATTCCAGGAAAATCTCCTTGTTTTAAGATCAGCTGATGACCAGCCTTGATACTCTATGCATTCTTCTTTCCTATGTTTTAATAGATCCAGGGGATTCAGACAAAGGCACCTTTCATGGGGAAGCCAGTAGTCTTCTAGCCACAGCTCTCATTTTTGTCTCCAGCCCTGTGGCAAGAAGCACAACTATGTTTTCTTTTCTCCTCTTGTTGGGCTTTTCCTTCAATTCTACTGCCGAATGAGATTATTATTCAACTCAAGAGCTGAACTTAAGAAATAAGATTTCTACTAATTATCACCTTCCATAGGTACAAAGTTACCTGTCCTTTGTAAGCTACTCTAAAATGAATAAGACATGGTTCTGATAGCAAAATGAGAAGGCAATCTTTTTTTTTTAAAGATTTTTTTTTATTGAGAAAAAAAAATTTCCGCCTCCTCCCAGCCTCCCACTCCTCCCGCCCTCCCCCCACTCCTCTCCCCCTCCCTCTCAAGTCTGAAGAGCAGTCAGGGTTCCCTGCCCCGTGGAAAGTCCAAAGTCCTCCCCCTCCATACTGGTCTAGGAAGGTGAACATCCAAACTGGCTAGGCCCCCACAAAGCCAGAACAAGAAGTAGGATCAAAACCCAGTGCCATTGTCCTTGGCTTCTCAGCAACCCTCATTGTCCGCCATATTCAGAGAGTCCGGGTTTATCCCCTGCTTTTTCAGTCACAATCCAGCTGGCCTTGGTGAGCTCCCAATAGATCAGCCCCACTGTCTCCGTGGGTGGGTGCACCCCTCTTGGTCCTGACTTCCTTGCTCATCTTCTCCCTCCTTCTGTTCCTCATTGGTACTTTGGAAGCTCAGTCCAGTGTTCCAGTGTGGGTGTCTGTCTCTATCTCCACTGGCGATGGATGGAGATAGAGACAGAGAAGGCAATCTTAACTAACCCTTTTAAGATACTTGATTGCAATTTCTAATTGCTTCATTTGGGATTTGACACATGTAGTGGAAGATACCAGCAGCTCTTTAAAAAGTTAATAACTTATTTAGAACTATATGCCAGGCTTGGAATAGGTAAACATTCACATCATTGGTGACTTTTGAAGTTATAGCTTAAGCCTCTTCAACTTTTTCTGAATGGAGAAATAGGAAAAAAGTAGGCAAAGATTGGAAATCTTTTTTAATATTTTGATATTCAAATTATTTTAGCAGCAGTATCTAACTTGCAAAAGCATCATCAAGGTCTTGAGTGGTGAAATTTGCTATTAAGAACATAGGAAGAGCACTGAAAGGATTGGATTCCTATCCAGCTTTTTATCAAAAACTTTTAGGCACCAACTACAAATGAGTTAGTATTACTATCTTCAAAACAAGAAGGAAAAACCTTGGCATCAACCACCTGTATTTTAATTAAGGCCAATAAAGTAACTACTGCCCCTCCTAGAATTGAGAGTAAATGGGATCAGGAGAGAGACTGATTGTCTTTTGGAACTCTGTAATAGTTTACATCTGATGGGATCAAGTTGTGGAATAAGTTGACCTAGATAATTGTCAAGGCTCTATTCAGCTGTGCCCATCAAGGGGGGGGGGCAGCTGGTGACACAGTTCTTACTCAGCTTACAACCACTGCTCTGCCCTTGGACAGCCCCAACTTCTACTGCATTCTAGAGCCAAGTCATCTCTCTGGCCTGGGCTGTGATTATACACTGCACTTCCTTTCTGAAAGATGAATCACACTGACATGATTCTTGCCACGCTCTGAGAAAAACAGTAAATGCGAGCAAGACTGTGAGCAAGTAGAGACAAATCCCAGTGCCATTGTCATTGGCCCCTCAGTCTGCCCCAATTGTTAGCCACATTCAGTCCAGTTTGATCCCATGCTCGTTCAGTCCCAGTCCAGCTGGATTTCCTGAGCTCCCATTAACTCAGGCACTTCTTAATACACTGTTGAGTTAGTCTGTTTGCTGTTCCAAATGTAAAATATTTATTGATGCCTCCAGCTCTTTCACTTTATGACCTACCACACCTCCATGTCTGTTGTTGCTCTATTCACTATAACAAAGAAATGGAACCAATCTATTTGAATGGACAATGAAAATCTGTTACATATACAAAATGGAATTCATCTCTAAACAAAAATGAAACCACAAAATGTGTAGGAAAATTGGTGCTTAGAATGTATTATATTAAGCAAAGTTAGCCAATCTCAGAGAGAATAACGCTGCACTATCTCCCTCACATGCAGATCTTAGCCTATAATGTATATGTAGATATAAGTAAAGAAATGCATGTGTGAGTATAGCATAACACTTAGAAAGGAGAAAAGAAAGGGTAATACCAAGAGCTAAAATGTTTATTAATGAGTCCACACACACAGTATATTTTATGTAAGCCCTTTCTATGCTTTCTCAAACTCTAATACATTTTCTTTTCTTTTTGAGATTACAATTTAATTACAACTTTTCTCCTTTCCTTTTCCTTCCTCTAAACCATCACTATACTCCTCCCACTCTCCAAACTCATGTCCTCATTTTTCACTAATAGTTATTACATCCATATGTTTTAATACAAAATAAGTCAAATGGGAAGAGACCATGCGTGATTCCATGAAAGTCTGTCTGTTATCTTTCTTTAAATGCTTTATTATTTATAAACTATTTACTTTTTTCTGACTGTACACTTCTTTTTAGTTTCTTAAGCCTATGCACATTGTTAAATGATTATGAGTTTCATAGAACCTCCATATGGAGTTTGCTTTACTTGTGGTAAGAGCTAGCCACTGCCCTTGACTTAACTGCTGACAAAATGCTGTCCAAATTGGGAGGGCAGGACACAAAAGAAAGCAACTGCCAACTTTTCCAAGACATGGTAGGACAGCACTTCAAAAATTCCTGCTTCACAGAAAAGTCTATCAAATATTCTAGGCCTGTAGGCTGAAGATAGATGCCCCAGTGTTGCAGGGAAACCTTTGGGTGACTGTCCAGGCAGCCATATGTCTCTGTCATTTCTTCGTTTTGAAAGGAGACTGTACTGCACTTCCTGTTTACTCAGGTTATATTTTATTCTTCTGGTATCTTTGATAGAGTAAGACTAAATACCTATAGTTAGAGGTTTCCTTAGTTATGATAAAAGATAAATTAGGTATAGAACTTTGAATTTACCAAGATAAGATAAATAATAAAGTATTTATCTCCAAAATTGTCAAATACAAATGAACTAATCATTGTTAATTTAATTCGTACCTGATAATTATTCTTATTATACATAGCTTTACTGTGTTCAAGCTAAACCCTTTTCTTTTTATTTAGACAAAAAGGGGGAAATGCTGTGAGATAATGTTTTTGTACACCGGGAAGATGTGTCCTTCTTATTGGTTTAATAAATAGCTAAATGGCAAATAGGCAAGACTTTCAGGCACATAGGATGCTGGGAAGAAGAAGGTAAGAGTCACTAGCCAGACGCAGAGAAGCAGGAAAACAGAATGGACAGTACGCAGATCGGGTAAATGAGACTTGGAGCAGCACACAGATTAATAGAAACGGGTTAGTTTAAGTCATAAGAGCTAGCTAAAAACAAACCTAAGCTGTTGGACAGGTTTCATAGTTAATAAGATGTCTTTCTGTCATTGTTTGGGAGCTGGCTGGAGGGACAGAGAAATACTCACTACAGATCTTAATGTAAAATAGAATTCTCCCTATGGTATCTGTTTCAGGACTGAGACTTTTCCAGCTCACATGGACAATTCTGAAATTTTATTTGCAATTCTGAATGATCTCATAAAGATGGCGGCTCTGCAAACTAATATAAAAACACTAAAATCTACACTTTGGGCCTAGGTGTGTGGCCCTTTGGCAGAACTTCTGCTTAGCATGCATAAAGCCTTGGGTTCTAGCTCTGGGTCAACCAGAAAAAAAAGAGAAGAAAAATCTAGGCTTTGGAAATTACATATGGATCCATCATTTCTATTACCAGTTAAGTAACTGGAAATCTCTTTAGATTGTAAGACTTTGCTCTGATTTTACAGGAACAGGTTTTAAAGTGTTATCAAATCTCTTTGTTTTCTTATCAATAAAATGAAAATAATCATTCCCAACTATGGTATCAAAACTGATTTACATATTTCTTAGCATAGTACTTAGAATGTGTAAATATCCAATAACTGATAGGGATTTTTAAACCAATGAAGGCTCATTAGGTCCATGCATCCAAGGTAATTCTTAATATATTTTCCGCAATTGGTCGCAAAATGAGAAAACTGAAGACAATGTAATGATTTTTTTTTTCAAAGCTAAAACATTTTTGACATCAAAATGTCTCTGCTTTTCTTAAATGGTGGAGATGATAGATAATAGTTGTGTTCTTAATAGCCATGCTTGAATATTTTCAAAGCAGCAATTTATGTTTTGAGGATTTATTTTTATTTTTGCTTTTCTCTGTGTGTCTGTCTATGAGCCTTTGTGTCTATGTGTGTGTTTGTCTTTCTGTCTCTCTCTCTCTCTCTCTGTCTCTCTGTCTCTCTCTGTCTCTCTCTGTCTCTCTCTGTCTCTCTCTCTCTCTCTCTCTCTCTCTCTCTGTCTCTCTCTCTGTCTCTCTCTCTCTCTCTCTCTCTCTCTCTCTCTGTCTCTCTCTCTCTCTCTCTCTCTCTCTCTCTCTCTCTGTGTGTGTGTGTGTGTGTGTGTGTGTGTGTGTGTGTGTGTGTGAAGGTGCTCATAAAGGCCAGAAGATGTTAGTTTCCCTGAAGCTGGAATGACAAACAGCCGTGGCAACCAATGTGGCTGCTGGAAATTAAAGTGTTTTTTTCATTTTTGCATTTTTATGAATTTCATTACATTTATTCATTATTGTATGTCTACATGTATGTGCAGAGATTAAAGGACAACTTCCAGGAGATGATTTTCTTCCTTCCACTCAGCCTTGGCAGCAACTACCTTTAGGCACTGAACCATCTTGCCTCAGAGCCTGACAATTTTCATTTGAAATCCAAAAATTGAGAAGCAAGTTTGTAAGTATTATACCAAATAGACCTGTTATTAAGTGAATAGTGCTATTTTTGAGTATTTGTTTCCAACATTTTTTTCTGCTGTTTCATAGGAATTCATATGATTCTTGTCATATGAGGATCACATTTGCAACCTGTTCTCTTAAACATAATTCCCAGGATATGCTTGATTATGTAATTGGTTAAGAGCAACATTATTATAATCAAATCCTTGATTCTGCACGTGATTCTTTTTAATAAGTTTTGAAAAAAAATCCTCATGCAGGCTATAGCAACTGTTTTCTCACTATATACCAGAATGGCTCAAAAGGAAAACACAGAACCATATCAGCCTTGGCTAATAACATGGGGTTCTAGGTTCCCCTCTCCCCAAAGAATTAAGCAGAGGCACACCAGTGGCAGCAGAAACAGAAATAGCTTTTTAATAATGACAAATTTTCAAGGGGGAAGAGAACCTGAGCAGAGAGAAAGCTAAGCAACTCCAAGGCCTGGCTGAATAAATTGGGGCATTTGATTTATTGCTTGTTTGCATAGTACAGACTTTTTTGACTCATCTGGACAGAATGGACTTTTCTAACCTTGCTTTGTGTGTTACATGTAATTCTTTCTACATACAACTTTATGCATTAAATGTCTCACCAGCATCTTAATGAGCCACAGGTCACCTTCAGACACCCTGGAGTGCCTCTGAGCCTGTGCCAGTGGCACCAGCTGGTTTTAGTTGGACAGCCCTTCATCTTTTTCAACTTTTTTCATATGCTAATAGTTTTGTAAAGTTTTGTGCACAGCCTTCTGAACCTCACTCTCCATTTTACTCTCCTTTCTCTATAAGAGCCTCAGAGAAGATTCTGGAAGTCTACTGGCTCATTCTAACTCATGCACAGTTTATCTTCTCCAAGAGAGCACTGTCTAATTGCATTTTCTTTTCCGGCATAAAGAAAGCTATCTTTAAAGAGATGAGATAGTCTAATCAGCTGCTTCAGACTCACCTCCTGAAGGAAGTGGATTTGATAAGCCCTTCTGGGACTATGGGCATAGTCAAGTTGATATATGTTCTGTGTGACAGACTCAACCAACTTCCAAAAGTTCTCAGTATTTTATTTAGTAAAACAAATTCTTATTTAAATGGATTAAAAAAGAAAGTCATCTTTTAAGGAAAATAATAAGTATAAATATTTAACTGTTAAGTTAAACCATATGATAGTTTGATGAGTATTTTTATATGCTTCAGTCTAACAGCAATTACAAACACTGGCTGGGGTTTATTGATCCAGTATATAGTTAAAGAGCCCCTGCCTCCTAACATGGGTCAGATAGCTGCTTAAATAAACTGCACTTGATTTCAAACATAGTTATCTTGAATCATCCGTCCAGAGCCATGTAAATAAATCTTAATAACTCTTGTAGATTCAAAGATTTCCAGGAAGTTCCACATACCTAAGTCTTTCTTTACTTTTGATATACCAGTTCACTATTAATGCCTTTCTCTTACTTTGGGAATGAAACTTCAGGGAATTCCCTAGGATTAATCTGCCTTTATTTGCCATATTCTCACTGCTTACTTTGTCAATAACCTCTTCAGAAAAGGATGGGGCACAGGACAAAATATTTGAGCACAAATCAGATTTGCCCATGGACTGACTATGTTATTGACTTTTCTATTACAAGATCCCAATTTCTATATGCGCATGGATTATTCTTTTAATCAATAACATCAACCTATGCTGTATTACCTTTGTTTAGGCTGAGAAAAAAAGTAATTATCTGCCAACATCACTGATTTTCAAGTTGTGTTTAGTCACAAATATAGATAGATGTACACACAGCAAAAAGCCTGTCCATCACAAAATCGGCAAAGGTATATATATTCAAATAAAAAGGTAATCATGCCAGTTTTAAAAACATATAGTTTTGCATTCTTAGTTTCATTCTTATGGTATCAATGTATACCTCTCTCTCTCTCTCTCTCGCTCTCTCTCTCTCTTTCTCTCTCTCTCTCTCTCTCTCTCTC
>NC_022026.1:61576442-61581885 GCF_000317375.1 Microtus ochrogaster | reverse complement strand
GTGTGTGTGTGTGTGTGTGTGTGTGTGTGTGTGTGTGTGTGTGTTTGTGTTTGTTCAGTATTACAAGATTTGGTCTGTCCCAGGAGTCACCAAGTCATGTAATACTTTGGTGTCTGCGAAGTGTGGGGTAAATTTGTCCCCATTTATTTTCCTTCAGGGAGTTGGTCACAATAGCTGTGGTTACCCAACTTGAATCAAGTGATGCTTTGAGTCAAGTTGTTTTTTGCTTAAAGGAGAAACCAAAGACAGACCACAGTTCACAATAGCTTTAAAAATAACGTCTTGGGAATAATCATCACATGCTTCTTTATTACAGGAAATGCATACCAAATGTTGTCTTGTACTTAAACCTGAAAAGTGGGCAGGGTGTGGGCAGATAATTACAGCAGAGGCTATAAAAAGAAGGCAGGTTTCCATGACTGGTGACAGTTACTCTTAGCACCCCATCTGTTCCTAACTTCCTTTCACATGTAAGCATTAGTACAGGTGCTGTTGGTTAACATCACAGAAACAAACTGGTTGTCATGGAACCTTTTGGATATGAGTGGCTCATTCAAATCCTTTTTGCATAATCACATGTCCACCATGGGTGAGGAGGAAAAAAAAACCAAACAAACAAAAAGAAAACTTGAAGGACTGTCTCATGGTTTCTTAGCTCTGCAAACAGAGATGTAAATTTCATTTCAAGCCCTCCCAAACAGGGAAATCCTTGTGCGATTCTCTCCACCTCCTGGAACATCATGCTGAGTAAGAGCTGGGGTAAGATGTCAGAGTCAGCTAGACCATTTGTGGGTCTCAGTATGAAAGAAAAGTACAGGACACTTTGTTCAGAAAGTGTGTCAACAAGCACCATAGGGCTAGGCTGATAGACTTTTCCTGTTTTCTGCATTTCATTATTGATTCTTCATAGTATTTCTCATGTGCTATTATATTGAACGACATTCTAAGTAGGGAAAAATAAAAAATTTGAATTATTAAGATTGAATTTTCCACTCTTCTTGTATAGCATGGTGTGAGTTATAAATGTAAATATAAGAAGGTTAGTGGAAAGACCAGCATTATGTGACTTACATCTCAGACATTTCTGTGCATTTTGCTCTTCCCCGAAGTGTGGAAATGCTGCTCTAAACTAACTCAACCACTTTTATCTCACTTCTTCCTAGACACACATTCTATCACCACTCTCCATCTGTGGCTTTCTGATGAAGAAGGAAAGAGTAGAAGGAAAGGAAACCTTGAGTTGCCCAACCTTATTTTCCTGCTGGTCATTGTTTCTTTAACATAGGGAATTCCAGTACAGAAGCAGTAATCCCATAGTTCTCCATATTTCTTGGAAGATTATTGCTTTTCTTGAACTTTATGTAAGTGCTGGCTCAGATAGAAAATGTGGCTTCTCGGGGCTGTCATGTAACAGTTTTTGAGTGAGTTCACTGAATTGTCACATACTGTATGTCCACTTGGATTCTATGTTCAGTAGGCATTATGAATGGCAAATGTTGAGGCAGGAGGAACCAAGAGACACACATAGCAAACACATCTGCTTGTCTCACATTATCCTACCAAACCTTACTCGCAAAACACAAGTGAGCAGTCAGTTTTCTCATCACTGTGGACAAATACCTGGAAAAATGACTTTGCTAATTTAAAAAGCATTATTCTTCTCATATATGATGTGGGGGGGGCACCCATGAGGCACCATATACATGTGGAGAGGACCACACTCTGGCTGCCATGCTTACTGTACCCATTATGTCACCCACCAAACCATTTCATTGGGCTTGGAAAACTGCTAACAGGAGGAAGGAGCTCACAGTTTCAGACCATCCACTGTGTTAGAGGAGGTAAGGGAGAGCAGAACATTTTTCGTATAGTGAATGAAAGGCAGAGGGTCAAACAGAGACCACCTAGGACAAGGCATGGCCTGGAGGATTTGTCCCCAGAGACCTTCTTTTCAGAGTTAACTCTTTATTATATGTCTGTTTGGCAGGCACTTCCTATCCAAACCATAACATGTTCAAAGGTAAAATTATTAAGAATTTCAAGAGAGTGGTATCCAGCATGGCTTCAAGTACAGTACCCTTCTATGAGATAAGCCCCTTTATGACTATACAGATTGTATATCCCTTAAGTCAGCCTGGGATTATTTGTTTCTTTTTGTATATCAGCATTCATTGAGCATCAGATATCTATGAAAAAAGGTAAATGAGATAGAGAATAAGAGTTGTGGCAGGCATCAGGTCTTAGAGGAGCTGTTGAAGCATCTGTTATGTCCTCGTTCCATATGAATTGTTTATCTACTAACACAACGGATACAGTTTGGATGAGAATTTGTAGCACATTTCGGATCTATACAATGTGGGACACTAAACTACAGTCCCTTGACTTATGTATATTGGGGAAAATACAAGATTTATGTAGCTGAGACTTAATGCCAAGCTTATTACTCAATTAGGCATTCAGAATATATTACCCAGAAAGCTTGTTGTAAACACACTTCTACAAGGTGAGCTCTTACAATGTCTCTAAACAGAAGACCAGTGAATTCCAGTGGTAGGATTATTGAATTCATGGTGGCAGAAAACAATGATTTTTAATTGTTTTGTTTTTAATTGTGGTAAAGCCCCCAAAATAAAACTTCCATTTAACATTATAAATTTACATTTCAGTAATGTTAAGTAAGTTCACAATGATGAGCAACTGATCTCCAAAACTTCCTCATGTTACAAAACCAAAGCTCTGGACTCCTTTCTCCTCCGTTTTCTAACCATTTTCTCCTACCTGCCAGTTCCTAGCCAGGACCATTCTACCATCTGTTTCCTGAGTCTCCTTAAGGACCATGCATTATTTATTCTTTTGGTATTGTCTTTTATTATCTAGCATAATGTCTTTAAGGCTCATTTCTGATGTAGCATGGATCTGAATTTCCTTCTTTTTTAAGACTGGGTGATATTGCATATTGCACTTTGCTTGGTCATCTATTAAAGGATGTGTGTGCTTCACAGATCACCAGCTCGAAATTCTGTTGTTATGAACATGCATGCACAAACACTTCTTTGACATCGTGCTTTCATTTTCTTTGGGGACCATACCAGGAAGTGGTATTGCTGCAGAGAATAATTATTTTAAATCATACCAATCCCTATCCATTGGTAGATAACATGATGTTTGGGGTGTCAGAAGTTGTGATGGTTAGTTTTACCAACTTGATGGAATCTAAAGTCACCTGGAAACCAGCATCTAGGAATGCCCAGGAGGGGTTAACTGATGTGGAAATGCCTGTCTTACTTATGGGTGGAACCATTCCCTAGACAGTATGAGTGGACGGTGTAATGGAGAAGGAGAGCTGAGGAGCTAATGTGTATTCATCCTCTGCTTCCTAACTATGGACAGTGTGACCTGGTGCTTCAAATTCCTGCCATCTTGGTTTCCCTGCCTTGATGGATTTTCCCTTGAATTGTGAGCTCTTTTCCTCTTAAGTTGTTTTGGTCAGAGTATTTTATTGTAGCACTAGGATAAGAAACTGAGACAGAAAATGGTATAAGAAATTGGGCTTTTGTGATCAACCTGGCAGTGTGGTTTGTAGGCCTTTGGAACTGTTTTGTGGCAGGAATGTGGCAGAGTTTGTTATGCTGGGCTACAGAAGCCATTGAATGCTGGAAGCAGAGCTTGACTGAACATTCTGGGAGCTGAGAGAAATGCAGAGAGTGGAGGCCCAGCTTATCAGGGTTCAGAGGAGAAAAAGGAGTCTCAGGAACTGGGCTAGGTGTTAATCAAGAGTCTGGCTCTCTTCATATCTTGTACTGAATATCTGGATAAAATGAAATTTAAAGACACTGAACTAAATTGTCAGGCAGAGGAAATTTCAAGGCAGGAAATTTCTGTTAGTACTGAAGAAGCAGTTGTGATGTTTAAGACAACAACACCACTGAAGAGAAGTCTGCTGTGCTGTACTAGGACAATAGGGAAGATGTTCTCAGGGAAAACTCTACCCCTCACATGTTCTATCTTTTGAAGACTTGTGTTAGTTTAACAGAAGAAAGCCTAAGGCAAGGAGATTCCCTGCTTCTTGAAAGTAACTGCTTAGGAAAGTCTTCCCCAGGGTCAGCACATAGAAGCTGATACAGCAGTACGCCAAGGTGGTTAGTTGCAGAACTTGGCAACATTATCCACATGGTACTGGTTCTGTAGGCATTAAGGATGCAAGATGCAGGGGGCCCATGACAAACATTTAAGGATAGGCAATGTGTGGCAGGGCTGAAATCTTGGCAAAGAGACCACCAGAGGCAACTTCATGAAGCTGTAAATGTGAAGCTCATGTTTCAATGGAAACACTGGGACACTGAAGATCAGAATTCCACCAAAGCGGGCTGTAGGCACGGAGTGCCCAGCCTAAGCCAGAAGCTGGGTATGTTTCAGGTGGTAGGAATGGAGGAGTGGGGCTGTTCAAGCCTTACTTTGTCATTTTGTTTGTGAACCTAGCTTTTAACAACTGAGCCATCTCTCCAGCCCTATTGAAGCCTCTTTTTTTTTTTTAACCTCAGTTGATTTGAGATACCCAGACGCTGCAGGATTTCATGTATTTGCTGATAGATTCTTTCTTTGCTATGGTCTGATCATTTCTCCCTATATCCTATTTTTTCCTTTTAAAATAAGCATGTTTATTTTGTATATAACTTTTTAAAAAAGGAACTCACAGTCAAGAGAATCCAGAATTTAAAACATCAGAATTGTTAAAGACTATGAGAATTTTTCAAGTTGGATTAGATGCATTTTGTGTTACAATATGGTCATGAGTCTATGGGGACAGGGATGGAACATTATCCTTATAAGTAATGTGATTGGTTGTCAAGTTGACAGGAGGCAGAGTTATGATGGTTACTGTTAATCATGAGCTTGATGTTATCTGGAAGAAGCTGGAAGACAAGCTTCTCCACTTCTCTATGAGAGATTGTCTTCATAATGTTAATTGATATGGGAAGACCCATCTTACTTGTGGGCAGGACCATTCTTTGGTGGCAGAGGATAGTCGACTATATAAGTAGGAAAGGTGGCCTGAGAAGCAAAGAGACATTACTCTCCACCCTCTCGATGATGGATACAATGTGACCAGCCGGTACCACCTTGATTGTCTCACTGTGATTGACTATACCTTGAACTGTGAGATAACACAAACCATTTTCCCTTTAAGTTTCTTTTGTAAGAGTATTTTATCACAGAAATATAAAAAGGAACTAAGGCAGGAGTCTTTTAGGAGCTTAAGAAATAACAACTGTATACTAGCTTTAAGAAAAGTACTTGTATTTCCATCCATTTGCATACAAAATTCGAGAAGTCATTGTTTTTTACTGCAGCGTAGTACTCTAATGTGTAGATGTTCCACACTTTCTTCATCCATTCTTCCATTGAAGGGCATCTAGGTTGTTTCCAGGTTCTGGCTATTACA
>NC_022026.1:61571699-61575186 GCF_000317375.1 Microtus ochrogaster | reverse complement strand
GGGAGGAGGGGGAGGGAAATGGAAGGCTGGGAGGAGGTGGAAACTTGTTTTTTTTCCTTTTCTCAATAAAAAAAAATCTGGAAAAATAAAAGTACTTGTATCCTTGCAGCTGTTGAACATGGGCCTTCCAAACTAGAAAGACACAATTATTGACTAAAATAAACATAAAGATGGGCTGGAGAGATGGCCCAGAGATTAAGAGCACTGATTGTTCTTCCAAAGAACCCGGGTTCGATTCCCAGCAACTACATGGTGGTTCACACCTGTCTGTAACTCTTAGGTCTGACACCCTCGCACAGACATAATACAGACAAAACAACAATGAAGATAAAATAAAAATAAATAATTTATATTTTCAAAGCTTAAAAAAAAAGACAGACCCAATAACAAAAAACACTGGAATGGAGTCAAATGAAGCTAAAATAAGTACACTGAAGACATGAAGAAGAAATAGTGGCCTTCCAGTTATTTTTGGAAAGTAAAATATTCAAGAGACTATTTATTGGTTTGTAACTCAACATTTGGAGCAATGCAAAAAGAATCCTCTGTGCAAGATAGCAATCTCCAGACAGGAACAATGTCCCTGCTGCCATAGCATTACGTCATTCTAAATTAACCCCCTGGAGGATATGTCTAAGGTCAATGCTTGAACAACCAATCCTAGCAGGCTTGTCTTAGAATAACAGAATGTTTGAACCTATTACATGTTATAGATCATTTAATCCATTTTGTATAAACAAAAAATGAAATCTAGGCCTAGTTATGCTAAAGGCCACTCCCACGAGCAGAATACTAGTTTGTGATAGTAGGGTTAAACTTCCCTGCCCTAATAGTAACAAATAGTAAATTTGTTAGTAACTTCAAAACCACACTCATAGAAGCATGCCCACAATTAACTGACAGTACAAATAAAATAGTTCCAACCTGAAAAGTCATGCACTTCTGTAGCATTTTCTGTCCTAATATTCTTCCCGTCCATTTGCTTAATTCAAGGAAGCTCCTGAAAAAAATGAAACTATATACTCCGAGTAGAATTATATGTGGATTGGCAGGAGTTAATTGATCAGATAGTCACTTGTAACTTTGCCAAACATGGATCTCTTGACCCTGAGGAACAGGGTTTCAGGATCCATATGTTTTCGTTGACATTATAGAATATATGGAGAGGTTGTTAAGGGAAAAATTGACTGAGCTAGGTGCACAGAGAGTTAGTTCTGTTTGGGGGAGAGAGAAAACATTGAACAAGGAGTAAAAGATGTCTAAAAATAAGTTATAGAATGGATGTCAAGAAAAAAATCATTTGCTTAACAATTTTCTCATGAAGAGCTACTAAGGATGCAAGAAAGCTTTAACGACTGATCTTTAAACTGTTTCTACAGCTGGGTGTGGAAGTGGGAAAATAGGTGTTCCCCATGTTGCTCATCACAGATGAATATGATGGACACCCTAGTAATGAAATACAAGTTAGTAAATCTGTTAGTGTACACATGTGCACAGGAGTTACACAAACTATAAATATTAAGATATAAATGGCCAGATGGCTAAAGCGTACATCCCTTTCCCAGGGGCCATGGGAATTGGAGGGTAGTAACAAGTTCAGGAACTTTACTGAAAACAAATGTTCAGGCAGTCTCCCAGGTAATCTCTGGAGCTGTCCTTGGGAGCCTAGATAAAATTCTGTCAGGGTGGGGTGACACTTTTAGTCTCCTGTCTTCTCCCATAGTTAATCTTTCCTGGTTATTTGATGAGGTTTCCTGGAGAGGTAGTTTCAGACAATTGCATCTCTTTTGGAAGAATCTTTCTCAGCCAGATAAAGGAACTTCAGAGAAGGCCTCTCACAGCACTTCAGAGAGAAACAAGGAAATGTTCCAGAAACTTTGACTCTGAGGGGCTTTTTCATCTTAGCATGCCAAAGCCCCACACCTTGGGATATCATTTTCTGAGCCCCAACACCATTGTAAGGCTCCTACTTGATAATGAAAAGCTAAACTTGGCTAAGACAGCAGCCATGTTCATATAAAGTGATGGGAAAGAAAAAAAAATCTCTGATAATCTATCAACAGTGGAGTCACCCAATGACTAGACAATTTAAATAGATGTGGATTGAAATAGCTCACTTGGCCGAATATGGGTATAATGAATATTTATTTTTGTTACTTTATCTTTATTTTTCTTATCCCCATGTGCTGTGTATTGATTCAGCCATTAGAGGCCAGGAGGGTTCAGATAAGCTCAGGAAAAACCCACAGCAGTGGCAGCTGTTTTTCCATTCTCTGCCCAATGCATATGAGTTTTGCAGTCCACCATTTACTGTAGCTGATTCCCTGGTTCCAACTCCCAACGCCCAGAAATTTTTTTAGAAATGCCGGGATTTGGGGTTTCAGTCAATGAGAAACTCATACCACATCTGATGTCTTTATGGAGAATTTGTTCCCAACAATTCTGACAGCATCTGAGAATGGCAAATTAGGGATATATTAATTTGTTGAGTTAGGTGAATGGAGGGATTCCTATCCAGGAAGACTTAGACGTCAAAGCAAACATTGAACAAGGAGTAAAGGATGTCTGATGGAGGAAGGCCATTGGTTAATTAAATAAAGAAGCTGCTTGCCCTGATAGGTTAGAACGTAGGTGGGAGGAGTGAACGGAGCAGAATGCTGGGAGAGAGAAACAGAGTCAGGCAGCCGCCATGGAGCCAGCTACCAGGTCAGACATGCTGAATCTTTCCTGGTAAGCCACCACCTCATGGTGCTACACAGATTATTAGAAATGGGTTAATCAAGATGTGAGAGTTAGCCAATAAGAGGCTGGAACTAATGGGCCATGCAATTTCTTTATTAACCAATGAAAGTAACATAGACAGATGACCCTCCTACATCACACAAAGAATATATGTTTAAAAGAAATGTGTCTCAAAGATGCGAGTTGAGTTAAAACCTATTGTTGGTACATGTGTTATTCGATACTTTAGCCCAATTACCATTAAAAGGTTGAATAGTATTTTTTTAAAAAAAAAAACCTGTGTTGTTTTAAAATGCCGGCTTTCTGGGCCATCCTGCCAGGGCAAACTCTGACTGTTTGAGGCAGGAGGGCCAGCTACCGAGAGAGGACTTGAGTGCTGTCTGTTGTAGCTCGCTGGCTGGCAGGGACCTTGAAACGCCATAGAGTTGTGGCTATAAACATGGCTGAAGCCTGTATATCTGCCATGAGGCTGGAAAGCTAAGGAATGGACTGGATCTTGCTGGCAAAGCCACGGCTTTAATCCTACTGATATTGCTTGCTAAATTAAGGACTCATGTGGTCAGAAAAAGAGAGATATATAGTAAAGAGAGATTCAAAGACAACGAAAATTTCTAAATGGATTACTGTGTGTTAAAAATATATGCAGGCTAAAAATTAAAATTCTTAAAATAAAAAACAAAAATAAGGAAGAAAGAGAGTAGTTGGGTGTGGTAGTACACACCTTTAATCCCAACACTGGGGAGGC
>NC_022026.1:61560590-61569874 GCF_000317375.1 Microtus ochrogaster | reverse complement strand
AAGCGCACCTTGGGGTGCTACACACAGATGATTAGAAATGGGCTAAATTAATATGTGAGAATTAGCCTAGAAGAGAATGGGTCAAGCAGTGTTTAAAAGAATACAGTGTCCGTGTAATTATTTCAAGTAAAGCTAGCCTTGCGGGCAGCGGGGTGCTGGGGACGCAGCCCCACCGCTCCTATTATTACTACAGATGTCTAAAAAGAAGTTATGGAATGGATGAACTTATAGAATGGATGAAGTCATAGAATGGATGAGAACACAGTGACATGGTGGCATATGCTGGTAATCCTGGCACTCTCGAGGCTGAGGGAAGAAGATCTAGAATGTGATGCCAGCCTGAGCTACATAATGAGATTTTATTGTTTTAAAAACATGCAATCAAAATAAATGTTTACAACAGCACTGTATTACCTGACAGAAGCAAGGAAAGGAAGAATTATTTTGGATCACAGTTTGTCTTTTTAAAATGTATTTCTAACTATGTATATGTATATATAGCGAAAAGGACATCAGATTCCCTTGGAGTTTGAATTATATGGGTGCTAGGAAATCATGTCTTCTACAATGGCAGGAAGCACCTTAACCACGCAGTTATTTCTCCTGTCTGTCCTTCCTTTCTTCCTTCCTTCCTTCCTTCCTTCCTTCCTTCCTTCCTTCCTTCCTTCTTCCTAAAAATGGTCTCTTATCCTGTAACCCAAGCTGGTCTTAAATTCATGACACTCTTTTTGCCTCAGCCTTCCAAATGCCAAATATAGCCCCACACCCAGCTTTCGCTCATAACTCCAGGAAATTCAGTCCATCCTTATGCAGAGCGCATGAAGGAACTGACCAGATCACATTATGATGACAAGGAAACAGAAAAAGCAGTATAAGAAGAACCAGAGAAAGCTATGCCCCAAGTCACCAGTCATCTATCTCCAAGTAGGACCTACCTTCTCTGGTTCATCACATCCTAATAATGCCAAACTTATACTCCAGCAAGGAATTAATCTGTTCATTATAAGACATTCTCACCATCTTTAGAGAGATCCTCACAGGCACATTGCAAAGTGGGCTTCATTAATTTCCTATATTTTGATTAGTTAAAACCCAGTTAAGTTGAAATCAAGATTATCTATCATAGACACCATCTCTGCCTTATAGAAGAACTTCTGCTAATCCCTGGTTAACCTCTGTTCCTTTTCTGCTCCATACCCACTCACCAACATCACAACAGATGACATTATGAGTGTTTTACATACAGAGACTCATTTCTTTACACTGTAACATGGGCAAAACATTTCCATTATCATTTCCCATTTAATAGATGAGGAAAGTGAAATATAGAGAGGGGAAGTGAATTCTCCTAGGCTACAGATTGAGTGAAGAGGTAGGGTTCAGATATTGTTTTGTAAAACTACAAAGTTTCAGGTCTTTGCCACAAATTGCTCGTCAACAATTTTTTTTCTAATTCTGAGAAATGAGGAGGCTCCTCCTCCTCCCTTTTATATCCTGTTTCCTTAATTCCACATTTCCTTATTTCCTTTGGACTGAGCTTTCCTTAGGAAGGACTAGACTTTGAGGAAACAACCCCTTAGATTTTGTTCATTGACAGCTCCTGAAGGTCAAGGCCCAGTGTCTTTGTAGGCAGTGCTCTGCTTTGGGCCTAAGGCCTGGAGTCTGGATGTCTGCTCCTGAGTTTCCATTCCCAAGGGATGACTGCCCAGGAGAGATGGCCATTTGGGAACAACCTTCCTGATGTTCCTTTGGCTACACATTTTGTTGATTTCCTTAAGTGTGTTTTCTTATGGGGTTTCTGTTTCTTTTCTGGCTTGGTTTGTGACTTTACTTCATTTCTGTTTATATCTTATTATTTGGCCCAACACATTTTTTTTCATTGTTTTTTTCCCCTCTCAGTCAGTCTCCTGACCTACATGACCTGTGGCTCATTTTGCCATACAATATGCCACCCTGCCTGTATGTGTTGTCTGAAGTTGTTAGAAGGCCAAACATAAACACCATGACAAGGGGATGGGGCAATAACTTCAGCCTTTCCACTAAGGCAAAGAGCTTTGTGAATGAAATGCACAGACAGGATTGGAATTGTATTGCCTGAGTTGTGCATTGCTTTCCTCTCCTCAGTGATGAAAACTGCTGCATGACAGCATTAAAAAGAAATAAGAATGTGGGCATGGTGGTTCATACCTATAACATAAACACCGGGGGCTGAAACGAAATTTCTATGTGTTTAGGACCAGATAGGCAACAGAGGGAGACCTTTGTTTTTTAAAAATAACAAGAAAATTTTAAAAAGAAAAAAAAACAAGCATTAGTGGTCCTTTTACTTTGGAGATCTAAGGATAAGGCAGAGCAGGCTATGTTATCACCATCTTAGGCTATTAGGAAAAAGAGATACAATTCTCAGCCAGTGGAGTGTAGACCAGCAAGGTTGGTGTATAGAGAACACTAGATACACTCAGCTATTTCCCATAGAAAATCATCTGTGTACCACATTGAGTATATTGTATCCTACCTTTATACCAAGATAATGATCTGAAAATTAAAAAAAAACACATGGCTAATTTGAAGTCTGTCTGGACCTAATTAGCTTTATCACACATCCAAAAATGTATTTGGATGAGTTCCAGAAGAAAAGATGGGGTACTAAATGATACAATAGATTCTGATATTAATGCTTCTAAGAGAGAAAAGAAAACTCACATAATAGGCTTCTTGACTTTTGGTGGAAAAGATCTCCAAATATCACAAAATTTCCAGAAGAGAAGGCCACTCAAATAGATTGCAAGACTTGCTAAATACAGAGGGCAGTGGAGTACTTCATGACAGGGCTATGCTGTTCTTGAATTTATTTAGAAGTTTAATAGTTTTCTGTGTGCTAAGGTGTTAGAATGGAAGAGGTTTAAGTTTAGATCCTAGCTGTGCCAACTTCCTAGCTGAGTGATTGCTACAATTTGAACTTGAAATGTTTCCCAGGGGCTCGTGTTTTGAATGGCTTGCTTTTCAGCTGGTAGTGTCATTTTGGAAGGTTTGGAAAATTTTATACAAGATGGGGCCTAGTGAAAGAAGGAAGTGTCTAGAGACATGCATCGGAAGGTTATACCGAGTGCCTTCCTTGTGGCCCTGTCCACTACAAACAGGCCATCTCCCAACATCTATTCCTGCCACCATCATGTCTGCCTCCTCACTCTAAGCCCAAAGAAATGGAGCTAGGGGACTGAGAACTGCAGCTGCTGAAACCATGAGCAACATAAAGAATTTCTGCCCTCCTTTTTTTTTTCTTTTCTTTTTTTTTTTTTTTGGTGAGGTATTTAGTCACAATGACAAAACATCTGACTTATACAATGATACTAGGTAATGGAAATAAGAATGTGACCCACTTAGGGACAGCGGAGCTAAAGTGAGATCATGTACACAAAGTGCTTAGTGCAATACTGAGATATGATAACTTTTTCATAAACTGCTATTATACCACCACATGAATTTTTAATTAGCATTTGTTAAGTCTTTTATGCATACAGCCTACAGAATCACAAATATTGTTTCACACATACTTAGAATAAACCTTGAAGAAAATTTGCAATATTCTTCACCTTTATATTTATAGAAACTAAGTGAAATTTGCCATGGCCAAAGGCATATGGCAAACCATAGCATAAGAATCCGAACTAAAGCTGAAATACCTAACAGTTTCTCTAGCTCCCTTTTCTAGAATCACCATGTCCCCATAGGTATAGTGGAGAGGGTCTAACATGGGGGGGAGGGCTGGTGCACCAGAAGGGCTTTATAGAAGTAGTGTGAAGATCAGAAATGTTCAGTGTGCATAGGAAGTGGAGAAGAAAGGCAGCAATGAACAAAGCTTCCCATATTGAGACCTTCTCTTCACTTTCTACCTTCTTTCCCAAAGAGTGTCAATGTCTAGGGTTTCATTGCAAGGTCTCCACAACTGCTCTAATTGGGCAGGTGGGGTTTGCTGGACATGTGTAGCACATAGCGCTGAGCAACTTAAGGAAGATGCCCTGGGACAAAAGAAGTTCATCCATACCCATACCTGTTGCTTTTATCAGTCAGTACTGGATATTGGTATGTTTACAGTGATCATAGAACAAAATTGTTCTATATGCAAGAGACCCCTGATTTATGATGACCTCACTTATGATTCCTCAACTTCAGAATGGTGTGAATGTCATATGAGTTCTGTATAAACTCTATGATATACTTTCAATTTAGATCTTCTTTTAGAATTACATTATATAGCCTGATTCCCTCTCATGGTGTCAAGCAGTGGTAGTGACTGTAGTTTTCAGTCATTCCCCTAACTATAGGAGGGCAGGGAACACAATAAGAGACACTACAGTGTGATCAGCTGTGGTGTCAATTAAGTGTATTTGGTGCCTTCTTTTTCTTTCTTTCTTTCTTTCTTTCTTTCTTTCTTTCTTTCTTTCTTTCTTTCTTACTTTCTTTCTTTCTTAGTATTTAGTTCTGGCTGTCCAGGACCACTCTCTTTTAGACCAGACTGGTCTCACATTTACAGAGATCCTCCTGATTCTGTCACCTGAGGTCTGGGACTAAAGGCATGTAACACTATGCCTGGCTTATTCAATACCTTAAAAAATAGAAAACAAACTATCTTTTGCAGTTTACATATCAATCCCAGTTCCCACTCCCACCCCTCCTCTCATTCCCTCCATCTTTCCCCCCACCCTATCCCCCATACACTCCTCAGAGAGGGTAAGGCACATTGCTTTGGGGAAGGTCCAAGGCCCTCCCTACTATATCTAGGCTGAGCAAGGTAGCCATCCAAAGAAAATAGGTTCCCAAAAAAAAAACCAGTAAAAGCAGAAGGGATAAATACTGGTGCCATTGCCAGTGGCCCTTCAGTCTGCCTCAGCCCTATAACTGTCACCCACATTTAGAGGGTCTAGTTGGGTTCTATGCTGGTTCCTTCCCTGTCTAGCTCGAGTTGGTGAGCTCCCATTAGCTCAGGTAAACTCTTTCAGTGAGTGTCTCCATCATGGTCTTGACCTCTTTGCTCATATTCTCACTCCTCCCACTCTTCATCTGGACTTTGGGAGCTCAGTCCAGTGCTCTGCTGAAGATCTCTACCTCTGTTTCCATCTGTTGCTGAATGAAGGTTCTACGGTGACATTTAAGATATTCATCATTCTGACTATGGGCAAGGCCAATTTGGGCACTCTCCCCTCTATTGATTAGGGTCTTAGCTGGGGTCATCATTTTGATTAAGGGAGCCATTATGGGGCTAGCAAGAAACCTGACACTAGGAATATTCAATACCTTTATAATGTATTTCAGTTTATAGCAAGTTTATTGTGAAATAACCTCATCATAAGTTGAGAGACATCTATAATTAATAAATAAACACTGGAATGCTAAAACAAAATGCTTAAATTCATAAATAGTGTTGAATTTTGACTATGCATGACAACAGTTCTGAGACTTTAAGAGCCAAGGTCAACTTGGAACTTAATTCTAAATCCCAGTTCTGGCAGGCCACCCAGTTCTGTTGTTCTGTCTTTCTGAGGCAGGAAGGGGAAGAGACTGCCTCTACATGTATCTTTAGTGTGTTTGTAGGTGCCTTACATTTTCCTTTTTCTGGGAATAGCATGAATATTTCTTCTTGGGGGCTGCCTCTTCATGACTTTATCAATATGAGTTTTGAGAGGCTTCCTTTCATCCCAGTCATTTTTTTCAGAGAAAGTAAGACAATTAAGAAGCCGGGGCCTGGACACATACTTCCTGTGGACACAGAAATAGCTCATGGTCAGTCCTTGAATTTTTGTGAATATATCTCAGATGGAGAAGTTTCCTCTCCTTCTCTGGTCCTAAAATTATGAAAACATAAACCTAAAATGGCCAGGCTTTTACTGAAAACCAACATCATTAATGTTTGACAATGACAGAAACATACAGAAAGAAGGTGAAATATGCTCCTACTGGAATTGGCTTCTCTGTTCTTTGGTGTACCCAGGGCCAGCTTCATCCCTGAAGCTAATATGAGTTGTGCTTCTGCCTTTTGCAACCGTGATTACTAACTAATGTGGAGGAAAACTTCAAGTAAGAACACTCAGACAAAGCAATTGCTAAGAGCAAAAGGACAACAGATATAGCATACTACATGTCCACTAGAGAAATGAGCCAAGCAATAACTGTGAGCTGAGCTTCTCAATGAAACAAATTTGGATCTATCACCTCTAGACTTGTTGATATTTTTTTCCATGGTGTTTTAGAAGATCTACCAACCTCTAAAAACTCAGTCAGAACTGGTCTCTAAGGACTGTATGATGCAACTAATGCTGACGACACTGATAGGGATTATTGCCTCTGAGCCACTTGCTACCTGTGTGCTAATATTTAAGCTATAGATAGCTTATTTAAATTTTTTATATCCAAAGAATGCTGAAATAAGATGTAATTTTAGAATATTCAGTTGAATCCTCCTGGTACAATGATGTCCCTGATAACTACTCAACTTTCATCAACATCATTAAATTAACTAAGATGATTATTGATTGATTTACTGATGAACAGATGTCACACATTTAACTCTCATAATCAATTGATGTTAAGTATATATTATAAAGCACACGCACGCGCGCACACACACACACAAACACACACACACACACACACACACACACACACACACACACTAGGTCTTCAACATGTAACCATGATTGGACAATACTTGTTCTGTAGTCAGCCTGACCTCAAACTCATTAAATTCTCTCATCTTGGTCTCCCCAAATACTGGAGTTAGAGGTTTGTATCACTAGGCAATCCTAGTTTTCATATTTAATTATTAACATGTCTTCATTGTATTAATGCAGGAGCCCTCTGGTGGTCAAAACAACTTCTAAAACACACGCAAAACATTACCTTTATGTAAGTTTTATAAGAATACATATAATAACATTATGATCTCCATTTCATCAAGATAAACAAGAAGCGATGGGTTTACATACAGCATTATTGGGTAAATTGTGTCCTTCAACTTTCATTTGTTAAAGTCCTAATCCTTAGTATACCAGAGTATAACTATGGAGCATAATCCTTTAAAAAGAGGTAATTATGTTGAAATAATGAGGTTAGGTTCTTTTTTTATAACTCTTTGCTCTTTGGGGACCCACCACTCAGCTCCCAAATAAACACAGACTTATTATTTATAAACACCCAGCCTTAGCTTGGCTTGTTGCTAGTTAGTTTTTCTAACTTAAATTAACCAGTTTCTCCTCTTCTATATTTTGCTGCTGGGCTTTTTACCTCTCTTTATTCTATATATCTTTCTTCACTTCTTACTCAGTGGCTGGCTGTGTGGCTGGCTCCTAGTGTCCTCCTCTCTTTTTCCTTTTCTTGTTCTTCCATCTTTTTCTCCCATTTATTCTCTCTGATTGCTAGCCTCATCTATCCCTTTCCTGCCTATCTTTTGGCAATTTAGCTTTTTATTGGACCAATCAAGTGTTTTAGATAGGCAAAGTAACACAGTTTCAGAGTTAAACAAATGCAACATAAAGAAGATATTAAAATAATATTCCACAACATGTCCTAATCTAGTATAGTAGGTGTCCCTAAAGAAAGAGGAGGTTAGGATATAGACTTGCACAGAAAGAAGATACAGTGAGAAGGTGGTCATCTTACATATTAATGAATGAGGCCTCAGAGGGATTCAACCACCCCTATAAATGGTTTGCTATTGAACTGTGAAAACGGATATAAATACCTTTATTTCAGACTTGTAGTCTCTAGAACTATGTCAAAATTAAGTTTCTGTTGTTTAATCTACCTGGTATGTGGTACTTAACACGTACAAACATAGATTCTGGTCAATAGATGACATCAGTTTTAAAGTAAATTGCTCCAACATCTTTTCTGAGGTCTACTTCAATATATTGCACAATGTAAGACTAAAGAACTTCTTTCTAGATGCAAACCACATGTTAGTTACATTATTTCAAGCTCAAATATCATCTACTGAAAATAATATTAAGAGAGCTATTTGACTAAAGCATATAACCAGATTACTTCAACAATATTCATCAAAAATATTGGAAGCATCATCTTCATTAATTTTATAGATCTAATATAAAATAATAGTTTCATAATTTGTTGCTCACATTTCTTCCTAAAACTTCATAAGAACCCCTTATCATTGCGATTTTTTTATTTGGCCTTGTAAAGGTCACAGAGTTGGTGCAGAGAAACAGTTCATCTCAAACCTAGGCTTCCTGGCTCTCCTCTACTCCCTTGCTGCTGCAATATTGCACCCTGATTGCAGCCACCTCAAAAGCACCTATATCAAATGTCTTTATCAGTGGAAGGGCTACCAGTTGTTCGCCAACTTGGGTTTACTGGTGGAACAAAGCAAGCACAGTTATTAATTCTTTGAAGAAGACATGAGAGTTCCATGGGATCTCCTTTCCAAAACACCAACTTGGAGGTGTACAGCTCAAAGAAGGTTTCTACACCCATTAAGGAGATGAGAATAAAAGTCTCATGTTCTACTTAATGTGCCAGACTTTGTGGACACCCCATCGGAGGGAGTCCTTACCTGATGGGAGGGGTGGATCGGAGGTGGACTGGGGGGAGGCGAGGGATGGTGGGAGGAAGGGGGGAGGGTGAACTGTGGTTGGAATGTAAAATGAAATTTAAAAAATAAATAAATTTAAAACATAATATTATATGCCTTACCAATTTCTATTTTCTTTCAATTTTAAAATATTGTTTTGCTAAACATTGAAAGCTATAAATGTTTCTACTTTCTCAGGTGGCTTAACATTGATTATCATCAGGGAGCACAGGAGTGCGTATTTTATAATGTTAAATAACATATAAAAATTTAGGAGTTGCTGAGGAATCCCATCTGGACGGGTGAGTGTGTGCTATCCAGGGGCGGATTGTCCCGGAAGAGAGCACAAACCACCCTCCCCCAGCTCCTTCTGCAGGGCTGTCTTTCTTTTGCACGACCCAGCCCCCCAGCACCCCTCCCCAACCCCACCCTGCTGTATGCTAGGACCAGTGCTCAAGAACAGTCTTAAGCTCCTACACTAAGCCTACCCACCCAGAGCGGTGAGTGCCTGCCTGCCTACCGGGCAGGCCTCAGGGTCCCCTGTAAGGGAGCCCGGGCACCTTCAGCTTGTGCACCAGGGTTCCTGTGCTCTTCTGGATACCGCCCCCCCTTGCTCCATTCATCCTTTTGTCCCCGGATCATTGGGCTACCTGGCGGCCCTGTTTAGTTGCTGAGGAATCCCATCTGGACGGGTGAGTGT
>NC_022026.1:61549519-61554256 GCF_000317375.1 Microtus ochrogaster | reverse complement strand
CTGTAGAATGTTGAGACATGAAAAACTACATGGTCATGTTCTGAGCTCCTGATATGTGTTATACCTTCCCCTAGATATTCATCCTTCACTTAGACTGACACTGCTTTCAACTGTAGAGCAATACTGCCTCTCAATGAGCGCCATTTATGTTTTGACAATATGTACACATACATTGTATTTTTGTTAGAATCAAACTAGAATAAAAATAGTTTTTTTTTAATTTTTTAGATGCAAGTTTACCATATATATATTATTTTACAGCTGCTCCGTAAAATGACTTTTAAAAAATTCTTATATCCTTGCCAGATTCTGAATACTTTATAGTAATAAAGAATTAAAATATATAATCAAAAAAAATTTAGGACAAAATCTTTTTTAAAAGATGAGAATAAGTGAGGAATCTTCTCATCCTTAAATTTTCATGTGGTTATTTTACAGTCAGCCTAGTAGAGCCTGCAAAAGGCAAGTCTCACTTCCAAGCTTTCAAGCAACTGCAGTTTTGAAAGTGGCATTAGGTTGTTGATAGTTTCATCTGTACTGCACTTGCCAGACTTCTTTCTTGTCTTTATTCCCTAAACAGTACAGTATAACAAGTATTTCCAAAGGGTTAACATTGTATCTGGTGTTCCAAGCTGTCAAGACACAGTTGAGAATTCTACCACTGAACCACCCATTGCTGGTGGGAATGCAAGCTGGTACAGGCTGTTTGGATGTCAGTGTGGTGATTTCTCAGAAAATTAGGAAATAGCATTCCTCAAGACCCAATAATACCACTTTTGGGTATATATCCAAAGGATTTTCAATCGTGTCACAAGGACATGCACTCAACTATGTTCATAGCAGCATTGTTTGTCATAGCCAGAACCTGGAAACAACCTTAATGCCCCTCAACCAAATAATGGATACAGAAAATGTGGTACATTCACACAATGGAGTACTGTACAGCAGAAAAAAATAACGACACCTTGAAATTTGCAGGAAAATGGATGGAGCTAGAAAACATTATTTTGAGTGAGGTAACCCAGACACAGAAAGACAATTATCACATGTACTCACTCATAGGTGGTTTTTAAACATAAAACAAAGAAAATCAGCCTACAAACCACAATCCCAGAGAACTTAGACAACAATGAGGACACATAGATCTAATCTACATGGGAAGTAGAAAAAGACAAGATCTCTTAAGTAAATTGGGAGCATGTGGTTCTTGGTGGAAGGTTGAAGAGGGGAGGGGAGAGGCAGGGAGGGGAGCAGAGAAGAATGTAGAGCTCAATAAAAAAGGAGACAGTTGAAAGTCTGCAGGAGGATTGTGTAGGCTCTGTGTAAAAATTGTGTTCCTTTACATAAAAATTGGATGATCAGAATTTTGCAGCAAGGTCCTTCTGGATCTAATCTCCCATGGATTGTGAAGAATCATGCATTTACTAAAAAACTAGTGTGTTTTTTTCATGTTCAGAGAAGTATATTTTTGAGGAGGGACCTGCCCACCATAGTTTATTCTTAGTTTGATGTTAATTTTTTGAAAAACAGACAAGTGTTACCTTTTCTACAACGTCCCCACAATACACTCATATTCTGAATCCATCAAGGGTTTAAATCATCAATTATATCAAAGACCTTAGAATCCAGTCACTTCCCTAAAGCCCATGAGCTGACAAGACTCCACCATTTAATCCTGTGGAAGACAGTTTATATTCAAATCACAGAAAGACCCTCTGTTGCATTTTAATAAAAACTGATTAAGTAAATAAGAATTGATGAGGAAATTATTTAACAAGTAGAATTTAGCACCAGAAACATGTTCTTATGATAGGGAATTAAGCATAGATGAATAAACTAGTGCATTAAATATAGTAATGTCTGATTGATGTGAAGTCCATTCATCCATCACGATTTAATCTAGGTCCAGCTGGTGGTTACTTCTACACTTTTTCTGAAGAGACAATGTGTTGAGGACAATGTTATTGTGTAAATGAGAGTGAGTGAAAGCATTTTCATCTTGCATATGCAGAAACAATTGTTTTAAGAAACCTTGGCTCCTTTGTTATAAACTAAACATACCTAACCCATTATGTAGGTACAAAGAAGCCGTATGCTCAGTGTGTTAAATCATGGAATACATGAATATAAAGTGTGCAGCTTTTATTTTCAAAGAAGGCCCCAGAGAGTGTCTGCCTACCAGGATGTTGCTTCTCAGTGTGGGCCTCAGACCAACAGCTTCCACATCACCTGGGAGTGTGTTAAAGATGCTAATTCGTGGGTTCTACCTCAGATCTGTGGAATTAAACACTCCAGGGGTGGTACTCAGCTGTCTGTGTTTTAATAAGCCCTCCAGGGGGTTCTGATGAGTGCTCAAGTGTGAGAAAGCCCTGCAAGAAAACAGTTGTTTTTTTAGATGTGTGATTATTCTTAACAACATTAAAAAGCAATCGAACTGTCTGCCTGAGCATTCTGTTTTTGAGTTCTCTTACTATTCATAGAGATTCTCTCTGAATTAAGGGAGAAGAACCATAACTGTGCTTGCTTACAGTGATGCTAAGAGATCAGCGTACTGCCTATTGTCCTGACAGGGGAATGATGCTCAAATGTTGGGCTTGGCACATCTGCTGATAATGGATGTATGTGGGAACTGACGAGAGTCTGGAGCTCTCAAATGGTTGCAATAATTTCCAAATCTATTTTTTTTCTTTCTCTTATTTAAGTTGTGCTGCAAATGAAATCTAATCCGTATTTCCCCTAATTTACATTTGAAATGGTTCAAATGTTATGTTGGTAGGAGATGAGTGAGTCCCCAGGAGACCTTTTGAGCCATTGAAACCTTTTGCTTCCAAACAGGAAGCTGCACTTTACCCAGCGTAAACAGTTTAGTGCAGAAAGGCCTCATTTGTATTTAACTTTCCTACCCCCAAATCCAGAATATATTTTAATTTTCAAAACCCATTTTCTCCCTCACTCCCAGTATCACATCACATATGCTGCCTTTCCTTTTGGCATAAGCCAAGTTGTGAGAGCTCTCATCTTATTTCCATAATCATATTCACAGAATTCTCTGAATGCACTAGTTACACCTCGGTTTAATTCAGTTCAACAACCATTTATTGTTGTCTGTGCAAGGAAATAGAACTGCCTCTGGGGAGGGAGGTGGTAGAAAAATATTTCAGACATGAGTTGATTTCAGCTGAGAAATGACTGTTTGTTGCACTAAATATGCTTTGGTCCTCATTTGTCCCCATTGTCTGAACATTAGACATAGACATAGACACTGTATTAGATTTCAGAAATTTAATGGCACATCTAGAGGGGATCAACATATTTTGGAGCATGCAATCTAATTAGTGGTTAAAGGAGGGAGAAAAGAAAGAGGAGAAAGAGCAAGAGGAGGGGAGGGTTGCTAGTTGTTGTCAAATAGTAACTAGAGCAGGAGAAGAAAAGCAGAAATGCAGGGAGGAATAATTGCCACTTGGTTGGCCCAGGCTGGAATATAGGTCCACTGTCTTGTATCCAACTCTTTTATATATGTTACTAATGAAATATTTTACACATCCCCCCGTGCCAATTTCTCCTCAATACAATTGTGAATTTACACAGATAGGATTCAGCCTCCTGAGGGCTAGGACAGCCCCTATCTCCAGCACATGCTGTAGAGGTAGGCCTATCTTGGACCCCTTTCTATAACCCTTTCCTTCACTTCTCTGGCTGACATAATGTTGACTGCTGGAAGTATCATAAATAAGTTAGTTTCCCCATAATCTTTTAAGGTCCTGAAGAAGTCCTACAAAAGACTTCCATCCACATATGCAATCAGCAAGAGCCTTCATTATTCCAACAGATTAGCATGTCACCACATGCAGAAACAAGATGGTGCAAGACCCCGAGAAGGAGGTGGAGGCTTCTTTTAGGCCTTACTAAAGAAAGTGTCTAAGGAAGTTAAGTTGCTTTCACTACAACTGGCTTAAACAAGTGACAAACATATTAGTATGTTCTAACTGGCGAAGGGACTGGTCAGGGCTATAGTTCTCTATTTGGGGGCAGGCTTGGCTAAATCCTAGATCCTGACTTTATTTGGTCAATACCTTGAGATACTTTGGGGTTGGCCTGAGTCTGGTATGTGCAGTTTCCCTGGTAACCCAGTTATCAAGGTTTCTGAAGGTAAATTGTCCTTTGTTAATTGTTTTTTTCTGGGACAATTTGCCTGAAGGCTAGAATGAAGCCTAGTGAGGCCTAGCTTGGTCTTCTTATAAGCCATTGAGACTCAGAAGCTTATAAAGCCTCCTCAATGCTGAGAGAGTAGGAAGATGGACTACTCACAAGAAGATTCAATTATTTGGAGGGGAGATGAGTCGGCCTACAAAACAAACAATAACCAGAGACAAAGGTCTCCCCATCCCTAAGTGTAGGGTCAAGTTTGGTCTTGGTGCGGGGAAGTGAATACTCTGGAGGATCCTGCCTTCGTATAGTTAACTTTAGAGAAAGAAAGGCCCTTCCTATCATTCCATAGAAAAAAAGGAGCTATGGACAAGAGAGCAGAATAATGTTGATGTGTTCAAGACACTTCAGCAAACCAACATGACACAATTTGGAATATCATTTTCTGACCTCTACTGTTCTCTACATCATGATAGCAGGGACATCAAAATGTTGTTATTGGGTAGGAATTATGGTTAATGGTAGAGAATTAGCATATATGTGCATAGATAGATTAGAAAGACAGAGAGAGAGAGAGAGAGAGAGAGAGAG
>NC_022026.1:61525402-61549419 GCF_000317375.1 Microtus ochrogaster | reverse complement strand
AGAGAGAGAAGAGAGAGAGAGAGAGAGAGAGAGAGAGAGAGAGAGAGAGAGAGAGAGAGAGAGAGAGAGACTATATAAGACAATCTTTTGTTCAGTTTTAGGAAATACATGATTGAGCAAAGCCAAGTAGAGAATTAAAAACTGTAAGTTTTTTTTCCTTCCCACTGTTATTCTTTTCCTATAACTCTGCCCCTCCACAAACACTATACTTCTTATTCTAGATAGTTTTCTTTTTGTCTTATACTGAGGGATACCCTAAAGCATCTGTGTATTGCATATGAATTTAGAATAAATAAAACTTAAAAATACCACAGATTTGATTGCTCATACTCATTGCCAACTAATTTTCTCAAGGACATACTTTTAAGTTCTCTGTTGGGGAGAGGGGTGGAGTCAAAAAATTAATAGGTAGTACTTTACAAAAAAAGTGTGTGCTGTCAGCTGTTTCACCACAGAGGTAGCTTCCTGAAGAAACTGTGACTGGAGATAGATATTTAAGATTAAGATATTTTGTCCTCCAAGCCAAAACCTTCTTTGGGGAAATACAGTTTACTATTTATCAAGAGTAAAGTCAATTACATAGTACTCTCATTTAAAAAAACGATGGGATTAAAATATGTGTACCTTTGCTGAAAATAGTTTGTAATATTCACTTGTAACTACCATACAATGGCAAAGAACCAACTAAAATGTTCATAAACCAAAGATAAGTCCTTTGGTCCCTCTAGAAATTTCAGGGATTTTAAAATGAAGAATTTTCTGATTTAAAATTGTCCCTAGAGCTGGTGGATCACATGGCCCTGGCTTTGTAGGAGTCTAGCCTGTTTGTATGCTCACCTTCCTAGACCTGGATGGAGGGGGGAGGACCTTGGACTGCCCACAAGGCAGGGAACCCTGACTGCTCTTTGGATTGGAGAGAAAGGGGGAAAGGAGTGGGGTGTGGGAAGTGGGGGGAGGGGAGGGAAAAGGGAGGCGGGGAAAAGAAACTAGACTTTAAAATGCTAATTAACCCAATTAAAAAATGGGGTACTGAACTGAACAGAGAATTCTTAACAGAAGAAGTTCAAATGGCTAAAAGACACTTAAGGTCATGCTCAACCTCCTTAGCAATCAGGGAAATGCAAATCAAAACAACTTTGAGATATCATCTTACACCTGTCAGAATGGCTAAAATCAAAAACACCAATGATAGCCTTTGCTGGAGAGGCTGTGGAAGAAGGGGTACCCTCATCCATTGCTGGCGGGAATACAATCTTGTGCAACCACTTTGGAAATCAGTGTTTCAGTTTCTCAGGAAATTCAGGATCAACCTACCCCTGGACCCAGCAATACCACTCTTGGGAATATACCCAAGAGATGCCCAATCATATGACAAAAGCATTTGTTCAACTATGTTCATAGCAGTATTATTTGTAATAGCGAGAACCTGGAAACAACCTAGATGTCCCTTAATGGAAGAATGGATGAAGAAAGTGTGGAATATATACACATTAGAGTACTACGCTGCGGTAAAAAACAGTGACTTCTCGAATTTTGCATGCAAATGGATGGAAATAGAAAACACTATCCTGAGTGAGGTAACCCAGACCCAAAAAGATGAATATGGGATGTACTCACTCATAATTGGTTTCTAGCTATAAATAAGGGTCACGGAGTCTACAATTGGTGAACCTAAAGAACCCAAATAAGAAGGTGAACCCAAGGAAAAACATATAGTTATCCTCTTGGTTATGGGAAGTAGAAACTTTTAATAAATAAATAAATATAAAATAAAAAAATAAAATTGTCCCTAGAAGTGTATGCAGTGAGCAGCAAGTCCAGGTATGTGAGCTTGGTGGGGAGACGATTCTCATCCTGTTCCCTTCCTAAAACACATGGGACTGTTCAATATATTCTACACTCAGGCTGATGCTTGACATATTTACATTTTAGAAAGAAATATAAACTCCTCTTGTCTCTGCTTTCCACACTGATTTGTGTAATGAGCCGAAGAGGTAAGACTCAGGGAAAAGTCTTCACTAGCAGTAAAGTTAGGATAATTAATAGCATTTCTTAAAGGAAGGGAAAGAAATAATTACCCGAAGTTTGGATAATTGAATTGTATGAACATGAAGTTTTACTCTAACCATAAATGCATTTGTAAGGAATTATCCACAGCATAAATAACTTCATAATATTCTACCTGAGTTAACATTAGTTAACAAAGTACTAAGGAAAACAAACAATTATGTGATTGTTCATCCCTAAAAAAGCATGTTACCTTGCTACAAATATTTCCACAGTTCTGGAAATAATGAATAGACAGAGGTTGGTTAAGTACAGCCATGACCAACTCCAGCAGATGTGTCAGGGGATCTGGGTATAGAAAGGCCACCTTCTGTAATAACACAAATTGGGAAAAATACAGAAGGGTTAAGATTAGCATGCCTGAGCCAATTTTTAGAAGCACATCTTTTGAAAAATCAAGTTTTCAAAGACCCTCTGACAAGGGCTGAATTCAAGTTTATGATAAGACAAACCTCAAAGAAGCCCACACAATCATGTGAAAATTCTGAGCTCAATATTCACTTTAAAGCACTAACGTGGATGCTAGAGGGATGTCTTGGTGTTTAAAGGTGTCCACTGCTCCTGCAGAGGAGAGGAGTAGAATTCAGATCTTAGCACAACAATGGATAGTTTACAACCACTGTAACACCGGCTCCATGTACTCAGGATCTGATTCATTTTTCTGATCTTCAAAGGTACCTGTACTCGCATGTGCACATGCATACAGACACACACACACACACACACACACACACACACATACATAGTATGTATATGCTAAGAGAGAGAGGTAGAGGAGGGGTTCAGTATGTAGTAGTCTGAATAGGCCTCAAACTCACAAAGATTCAAATGACTCTGTCTCCCGAGTGCTGGGATACACTACCATGCTTGTCCTAACATACTCATAATTCTTAAATATACAAATTATTTCTTAGTAGTAAGAAATAAAAACATAAAATAGTCTATAAATAATTTAAGTATTATCTTTTTGTGTATTTTAGTACAAATTAACTCATCTTCCTTCTTCCTAACAAAATTTCTAGCTGCTTTGTTGAATCCCATCAAATCATTATTGGGGATTCATTTTTCTAGAGTGATCACAAAATCTGTAGATCCAAAAAGCAGAGCAGCCAGCCACTGGCTTTTACCTCGACTTCAGTCCAAAATGGCAATACTATTTCCAGGAATCTCTGAATGAGATTGTGTCTGAGTGATTTCTCCTCTTGTTTTATAATCCTCTCTAGGACTGTGATTAAAGTTGTGCACCACTGGGATTAAAGGCATGCATCACCCGGTTTCTATGAGCAACTAGTGTGGTTACTGGGATTAAAGGTGTGTGCCACCACTGCCTGGTCTATAAGGCTGACCAGTGGGGCTGTTTTACTTTCTGATATTCAGGTGAGCTTTATTTACTTAAGAGAGGTCATTGCTAGACTCTGATGCAATGAAGAGAACATTTAAGCCAGGCTTGGTCATAATTATCTCAGCATTTGTCTGAGGTGTGTATGGGGTGTGTTGCCCTAGTTCCTTCTGGAAATGTGTCCCTCTGGTTGAAGAATATATGCTGTCTGCTTTCTATCTATATCTGTTTCAGAATGCATACCTACCTCAAATGCTGTCCATGTGCCCTTTCAAAATCACTCAAGGAACTTATTTGTTGTGTTAACTTTAGACACTCTGTCCTAACCATTTAAGAAATCCTAATCAGCAAATGCCATCAAGTTCTTAGAGATTTTTTTTTATAGTACACAAGGTACATTTAAGTAGAATTGTTCGATTTGTGTTTCTTTTATTTCATTTCCCATCTACTAGAGATTGAATGCTTGTGTCCTCTCCCCAGGTTCACATGTCAAAGGCCCCAATTTCAATGCAATGGCATTAATAGTGAAAATTTAAGAGGTGATGAAGTCACAATGGGGAGTTATCATGACTAAGATTACTACCTTTACAGGGAGAGGCCTGGGAGACTCTCAATTCTTTTTTTTTAATTAATTTATTTATTAAGGATTTCTGCCTCCTCCCCGCCACCGCCTCCCATTTCCCTCCCTCTCCCCCATCAAGTCCCCCTCCCCCATCAGCTCAAAGAGCAATCAGGGTTCCCTAACCTGTGGGAAGTCCAAGGACCGCCCACCTCCATCCAGGGTTAGTAAGGTGAGCATCCAAACTGCCTAGGCTCCCCCAAAGCCAGTACGTGCAGTAGGATCAAAAACCCATTGCCATTGTTCTTGAGTTCTCAGTAGTCCTCATTGTCCGCTATGTTCAGAGAGTCAGGTTTTATCCCATGCTTTTTCAGACAACCTCTCTCAATTCTTTTTCTACCACAAGAGGATCCAAACAGAAGATGGCTATCTACAACCAGAAGAAGAATCTCATCAGGACAGGACTTCCAAACCTCTAGAACTGTGAGCAATAAATAAATGCCTGTTGTCTAAGCCTATAATATTTTGCCATAGGTTGGCATAGAGTGTTGAGAAATGTTCCCTTATTTTTAATGAAGGAAAGAATATGGCTATCAGAAAACATTTTAACCCATAATCTTCACATTATATTCTTTTTACCTTTTATATTAGGAGTGTGGGTATAACCCTGTTTATTTGAAAGAGCTGTAAGGAAATATTTAAGAAGAATGGTGGCTCTCAGGATCATCTATTAGTAACTATCCTTTATTTAATTCATCCAAAGACACATTTCTCAAGCAGTGGCTTGCAGTCTGTGTGCATCATTCTCACAAACATGTATTGTTCCCAATACCTTGCTTAACCTAGCTCACTTGTGCGGACTGCATTTCTGAAACAGGAGTTAGTGCATCCCCACATGCAGTGGTGCCCTTGCTCTGTTTAGTTTGAGAGCACATTACCTGACCAACTCTCCCTCTTGCCTTGTCTCCAGAGAGCCAACATGGAGTCTCATTGTTGGACATTTCCTATTATTAAAGAATGTGATAGGGAGACAAAGATATTTGATACATGCCTAAAGAGTAAATGATTAACATTACTTCTTTATCACCAAAATACAATATCCGAAGTAACCATCACTTATTAGGTGATACCTGACATGCCCTGTGAATGTTCACTGGTAGAGAGAAAGAGGACTGTTCCATGTAACATTACCATATTTGATCCTCATCTAGCTTAATCATACCCCAACTCTAATTTTAAATAAAATGCTTGATTCCCTCTGCTGATGTCAACACCTAGCAATATTGAACCTTTATATCAGGGACAGGGGAGACAGTCCCAGGGAGTAGCATATTTAACATTGTGGAAAATGAACTCAGCAATGATTGGTTATCACCTGTTGGGCTTTTTAAAGACTAATTCACAGATATTTCAACCTACTCTGCCCATCTTGTCCCTGCTCTCTGCCAGGATTCTGTAGGTCTGGTCTTCATAAGCAGGGCTCCATGGAGAACAGCTGCAGAAGCTTTGTGACAGACGGAGCAAAGGCAGGGAGGGTCACTTTGCCACTGGCTCCCTCTTTGAAGCTTGAGGAAATCTCCTGGTGATCTTTTCCAGGTATCTAACACTGTGGCAACTCACTAGCCCCTTTACAATTCTGAGACCCATTCCCTCTCCTCATCCTTCAGACCAATGCAAGAACAATTGGGCTGCTAGGAGATACAAGCTATTGCATACTCTTTTGTGATTCCTCCGTGACAAATCTGCAAAAAAATCCTCCTCAGTCATCCTCTTCTGGGTGTGTCAGCTGTTTGCTATTAGAACCCTGCCTGAGACATCCACAGAATAGCACGTCTGGCTTTTTCAGGGACACCTAGAAGACAGTAAATATGGAGACACATAAAGTTGCAGGATGAGCATGGAGTCTGGGAACTCAGTTACAGGTTGAGGGGATTGCTAGGGAACAGCAGAAAGGACTACTCAAATTTTTATAATTTATAATCTACCTCCATTATGGTGCCCTAATTGGTTAGTGCATGCAACTGTAAAATATTAAGCCAAGCAAATGGAGTTAAGTTTCATACTTCATGTCCCTTTCAGGGAACTATGGTCCGAGCTTGTAAAGACCCTCGTTCATTGACGTTCTTGTAAAGATTCACGTTAGTCGATTTTATTTTTAGGAAAGTAAGTGTTCTTTGGAATAATTTCCCCTAAATCTCTTTTCAAACATTTATTTATTTATTTATTTATTATTTGTCCGTGTGTGTGTGTGTGTGTGTGTATGTGTTTGTGTGTGTGCGTGCATGCCTTTGCCTTCTTAAGTTTATGTTATGTGCACCATGTGTAGGCAGGTGTCCTCAGAGGAAAAATGGAGTTATGGGTGGTTGACATCACAATAAAGAATTGAAAAAGATGATCTTGTGATGGTATCACCATGTGTATCACATCAAACGCTGCCCACTCTAGAAGATCCTTAGGGAAACGGCAAAATAGTAGTCTGTAAGACTTATTTTGAAGGTTTGCATAAAGAGTGAGATGAAGAGTTAACAGTTATTTTTGTAACTAGGGCTGCATAAGTGGCAACTCTGGGATAGGGATAGGCCAGATCAACATTTAATCTCTAAGAGAATGTTTTTCTTCCTGTCTCGCCTATCCAGCATTGGAATTCAGGAACTAGACACCTGCCTCCTATTTAAAAATATATATATTATGTCTAGGCTGATGAGAAAATATCCTGGGAGGAATTTCTAAAACTAGTACACAGTTACTATGTTGCTTCTTTGCTCCTGTACATATATTATGTTGGGTAGGTTTTATTTCACTGTATATCCAATGTTTATACAAACACACATATGATTACTTGGCTAGAAAAATAGATTTTTCTAGAAGTAATGATTGTTTAGAAGTAGTGATTTTTTAAGCTCCATGTGTGAATCAAGCTATCTGGAGTCCTGACCTGATCTAAGCCATGAGATGCCTCCCTGTACCTCAGGGATTTGCTACCTGTCTGTCAAAGATGTCTCATCGCACGACCTATGCTTTGTTGCCCTTCTGAGTGAATGGAGGGAGATAAAAGCTACTGTTCTTTTCAATGAGAAAGAAAACTCTAATGTTTGAACATGAAAACATGGAATGTCCCAGTTATACTAGCCAGGACTCTGCTAAAAATAAGTCTATGCATTTATTCATAATTGTGCAATTAATCACCAAAACATGGACTGGGATTATTACATGAAGCCCTGGGCTTAAACCATAACACTTCAAAAGGGGGGGTGCAGAAAATCTATGTAATGACTCCAAAGCTTGATGGCTTATAACAATGTTATAGCTTGAATATGAAATGTCCCTCATAGATTCATGTGTTTGAACACTTGGACCCCAACTAGCATTTGCGAGGCTTTAGAAACTTTCAAGATCCTACCTGTTGGGACCCACAGAAGTGAGTCTTGTCTACCTTGACTGAAGGTCAGAGAGCTTAAGCCTACTCTTGCTCTTTCAAAGTAATTGACAGAAGTCTGACTTCAGGACTGGCTACAAACAAGAGATCCTGACCTAAGGTGTTTGGATATTAAGATGGCCCATAGAGGTGGATCTGCTCAACCTTGACAAAAGGTCAGAAAACTCAAGCCTATTTGTGCTCCTTCAAGAATATGACAGGAAACAGAGAAAAATGTAGAGCTCAATAAAAATCAATAAAAAATAATAAAAAATAAAAATTAAATAAAAAAAGAATATGACAAGAAGTTTGACCTAGGAAGTGGCTGTCTACAGGATGCCTGGTCTAATGTGTGGTCATTGTATGTCCTGCCTTAACAACAGAATACCTAACCCAGGATATAGTGGCTTGATATTTCAGGTATTGAAGCAGGGAATTGTTCTTCTTGTACTCTGTGTCATGTTAAACAGTCTTTTGCCTTCTTTCCTACTTTTGGATTAGGGTACATAAGCGTATGGAAAATAAACTTGAGTGAATTCAATATTCACTGGATTGCCCTCCTGGTTCTGTGTCTCTGTTCTTGTTCCTTCATATCTCTGTTCCGCCTGCCTAAAATTTCTAATCTACACACCCCTACCCTGGAACGTGCGAACACCATCAAGGTTGGACCCCGACAGATGTCACCCCATTGTGAGACCATGACACCTACCAGAAGGACACTCTCCCTGTTCTTTAACAATGTGATGAGCTACACGTTCTCTGGACACCAAAGCCAGAGCCTCTTCTACCATGGAAGTGTAAGTGAGAATAGTCTTTCCCCTAACTTGGCTCTGTCTAGTACTTTGTCCCAGCGGTGAAAAAAAAAAAGACCAATACAGACAATTAGTATTTCTTTCTAGCACAGTGGTCTGAGAATTGATCTCAGTTTCGAGCCTCAAGTTGGGTTCAAGTTTACTCTATTTTTTTTCGGTCTGTGCCCAACAGTTATTCTGATATGTTGTTCTTGTCAAAGCTGGCAGAACGTAAAAAACAACAAGGGACTGGAAAAATGAAGAATGTCAATACTGACATCCTTTTATTTATACCTACATTTTCTTGGTGAAAGCAAACATTATGACCAACAACCAAGCCAATCAGTCAGTAGTCCATAATCTGCTGACTCTCCTGAGATGCACTGAAAAGACACATTAGAGAGAATGAGTATGTCTAAGTCCATTAAAAGAGGGGAATTAAAAAACAGATCATACTACCCTCCCATTGACTACGAGGCTCAGCTTGTGATGTATAAACCTTCTAGCCTTTCTTGCCCTCATATATAGCATCAACCCACATATTATCCATGAAGTCTGCCAGTCAAGCATGTTCTGTCTCTTTGAGATGAAGCTACTGGTTGTCTGGAAGGAGTACCTTGCCATTGGCTAGTTACCCAGGATGAAGCTGACGAAGCATCAGTAGTTTGATCAGATGTGTACTTTTTAGAGATCCCATCTACAACCAAGAACTCTCTTCAGGTCCCAGGGGCACTTTATTCAACCTGATGCAGCCCCAAATGATTCTGCAGTAGAAGAGATTTCTTACCTCTTCTTTATAGTTCTCATATAAGGGATCCGAAGGAAAACTGGAAGTTTGCTGCAGTTGCATGTCCAGAAGGGTCAGCAGAGTTTTTCACTGCCAAAAATGCAAGTGACCAGACTTACACTAACAGGAAATTTGAGTTTCTTCTATCACTCAAAATCTTTCAGATTCTCTTGAAACATGTCATTACTTGTCTCTCATGAAGATGCCTATCCAAGTTGTAGTCAGGAAAAGCACCAAGCTACCTTTCTCAGAGTTGCCTAGATCCCTCTTGGGATCTCTTCCCTGGTCCCATTTTGAACTCTAGAATTGAGGGTTATAGTAGAAATGTTGGAACCATCTGAATTTAAGCTCTAGGCTATATACCAGGGGCCTCATGTCTGTGAATTTAACTTTTTTACATGTAATCTGCCAACACATATACACATAATGTAAACTTACTGGGTTAGGGCTTATAAATTGGGTGTTCTTGGCAACTTTGAGACCTGCAGGGAAATCACTCTGACATTAATAACTCAGTTTATTTCATGAGCCATTAATGAAAGAGAAGGGGGAGGGGGAGAAGCAGCTCAACTTGTATTTTTACTACAAGCTTCAGACCAAGAAAGATACTTCCTTTAAAGGGCTAGACTTCCCTTCCATGGAGAGTCACTCACCAAACCTGTGAGAAATCACCATGGGCTCTTTCCAGGCAGAATGGCAGCTATGACTTTATTCTGCTGCCTGCCTCACTGTCAAGCCAGACAGCTTCAGTCAGATGAACTGAGTAGCCAGAGATAGGGAGGACGGCTCCCACAAACAAGCTGCTGGCCAGCAGCCAACCTGGTCATCTCTCAAAAGTAAATTAGGCTTAGAGCTCTGCCCGGAAAAGAGGCTGTCTTCATAAGATATGAAAGGAGCTCGAGCATGGAGTAGGGCATGTAGAGAGACAGAATTCTGTTTACGGGGTTACTTTAATTAATATCCTTTCTGGAAAACAAATGTTAAAGGTTGAAACAAGTGAGAAATACCTTTCTCTTTCAATAAGAAATGCGGATTAAAATCAAGAAGTGCACAACCACAGTTAGCCATTATTACAAGAATGAATTATCACATTCTGAGATTCTAGTAGTGAGCTCTGTGGGTAACCAGCTTACTATATTCTACCAAGCTCTCCTGGAAGGATCATTATTATTGACTAATTAGTTAGTCCTTTTGTATTCATTTGTGCACATCTTAGGATCCCTGGCTTCATAAAAATCTTAAGCTTCGTATTATTAGAATAACGTTCTTCAAAGCAGAAAACAATACAAAGAAATGTTTTCTTCTTTAATTATGTCACACAAGTGATTCTACATTAATTATCCACTACTGTGTAACAAATTACTGCAAAACTGGCTTAAAACAACAGAATTTATTAGCTTTCAGTTTCTGGGGGTCAGAACTCTTGACAGGTTTTGCTCAAAACATTGACTTGAGTGTTTCACAAAACTGATATCAAAGTGGTATCTGGACTGTGGTTTCATGTGGAGGCTTTATTGTAACATAGCCCTCTTCAAAACTTCCTCACATGGATGCTAGAAGAATTTGGGTTCTCATAAGTTCTCGGATCCAGTAATTTTGGGCTGTTAGCTGCAATCCTCTTTTAGTATTTCGCCAAAAGGACTGCTCTAGAGGACAGTTTCTACACTGCAGCTTGCTTTTCCATGACAAAGACTCCAAAAGAGTGAGAGAGACCACAGAGAAGCAGGAAGTCCATCTTTCGTGACTAATCTCAGAAGTAAAGTCCCCTCAACCTTTGCTGTATTCTGATCATTAGAGGAATGTCACTAAGTCCTTTATGTCACTAAGTCCTTTCCTACTCAAGGAAGTGAATATTACAAAGCAGGAAACACTGTGGGATATCTTAGAGGCTGTCCAACACAGATGTCTTAGCCATTTAGTAAAATATAGTTTGAGGTAAAAGAAAATAATACTTTAGACAAATCTACTGGAACTTGGAACATAAACAGATGATATTCCAATTGAACTAGACAACTTTAAATTTCTAACTATTCCAACAATTTCACCCTCACTCAAACTAGTTTTCAAATCATTTTGAAAATTCTTCTGGCCTTACACCAATGCACATAGGGACAACACCAATTGGATTCAGTGAGCTATAAAAGAGGGCATGTAATTGGACAGGGGAATGTAGTAGTTGGGAGTGTCTGGGAGGAGTTGGAAGAGGGATCAAAATGCATTGCATATATGTATTAAATTCTCAAAGAATGAATTAAAAAGTTTTCTTTTTCTGTGTTACTTTCAGTGCCTGTGATACATTCTTTGTACTCGCCAACTTCCTCTGCACTCAAAATTATGTCTTATTTTTATTTCATTGGAAGTAAATTTGAATAACAAAGAGTTAAGGGCCGTTCAGATAAGTAAGATTAGTAATCATAATCGGTAAACTTCTTTTAATCTTAGCTTTGTAAACATGAAATAGAAACACTGATTTCTTTATATGGCTCATAAATTGACCTAGAAGGCAGTGCCTAAAAAGGATTATTTTGATTTAACTTTAATTTAGATATTTAGAATCTGGTACTCATTTGAAAGTTTCAGTCTGCATCTTTCATCACCAGGATTTATGTGTTTACACTCTTTCCTTTACAAATGATTTGCAGGGCAAATATAAAAATATAGGCCACACTGAGGCAGAAAGGAATACTGGAGAGCTATCTGGACCCCTTTAAATGTGTGCTACAAAGAGTATACACCCCTCACGAATAGACAGGGTTCTTTGACAGTACCATTCACTGGGATTATTATCTCTATGAATATCTATGGCATGCTTTGTGTCTACTGTTGAATCTGTATGAGGCAAACAGGCTACATCTGCCTCTCAAGACCCCTTTAGTTCTTAGAGAAATCTGAGAATACTCACTGCCAACCTTAATCTGGTAGAGAGGTATAGACGGAAGTTTCTTTTCTGCCTGGTCAAGCAGTAGTTCAGTTCCAAAGAAACACACAGTTTATATTAATTATAAACTGCTTGGTCTATAGCTCAGGCTTATTATTAACTAGTTTTTACAACTTAAATTAAGCCATAATTCTTGTCTATGTTTAACCACGTGGCTTGGTACCTTTTCTGAGTGCAGCATTCTCATCTTGCTTCCTTTGTGTCTGGCTGGTAACTGTGTCTCTGCTTTTCCTCTTCCCAGAATTCTCTTAGTCTGGATGCCCACCTATATTTCCTGTCTGGCTATTAACCAATTAGCATTTTATTAAACCAATATGAGTAACAAATCTTTACTGTGTACAAAAACATTTTTTCCACAACAGGAAGGAGAGGGGCAGAAAGAATTCCATCACAGGGGAGGAAGGGTTATTTCTGAAGGTCACATTTTCCTCCATCTTCAGTATTGTAAAGTACTTGTAAGTATAATGCTTTCTGGTTGTTAAGTGAGTGACTCAAATTCATGATCTATTCAAACTGCAGAACTCTCATTTCTTTCTTTTCCTTTGCCTTGATAATTTCGAGACAGAGTTTTGCTATGTACGCCAAACTGGATAAAACTATAAGTTTATTTGCTTGTTTGTTTGCTTTTGCTATCATGGGGATTAAACTAGGGCTTTGGGCATGGCACATACATACTCAACCAGTTAGGATAAAGCTCAGTGTTAGAGAGCCTTGCCCAGAACTTTAATTTCTATTATGTTCCATATTCCCAACTCCAGGGCTATAGGGGAGAGTTTGGGTGTTATGCTTCATTGACATCTCAATAGGTGCTAAGTGACCTTAACTCTATGCTCCCACTCCTTTGATCGTTCTCCCCAGCCCCACATACCATCCCTTTCTTCAAGCTTAAAGAATAAAACTGCTAGCCCTAATTTGCCTACTCATGGATCTCCTAGACGGAGAGTGGCACTATTGCTCCATATTGAAGAAAACATCTTAAAGCATAGAACCAGGACTGTCCATGCTCATGGCAAGAAACTTCTGAGTAGAAAATGCATTTGCCTTTGTGAAACTAAAATAGCGGGATCATCTTCCATAGCAAGTCTTATTTCTAGATTTCTTTCTGTAGCATTTCACTTTGTAGGTAATCCCTTCTGTACTTCGTGAACCAAAGCTCCATTTCTTAGTGGCAAACTGCCATATTGGTGACCTATAATGAACTTTATCCCCTTAGGCTTATGTCTTTATGTAGTATGATCCCACAAAGATGAAGAGGTTAGTCTTACATTATGTGACCTCTTTGCCAATATGATACAACCAAAACATATTGCAAGCAGAGACTTGAATGGGTCCCACTAAGAATATTCTTATGGAATTTATGGGAAGCTCACAGCAATGCTATAAAGAGGCTGACATTCAATAAAGAAAAAACATATTCTTTTCTCTCTGCCCTTGACAGTAGGAGTGATATGAGTATCTGAGCCTGAGTTGCTGCCTTGACTTCCTAAAATAATGCACAGTGACCTCGAACTTTAAGCAAAATTTGTGTGTTTCTCCTATATGGTTCTTTTTGTTGGAATATATCACACAGTAACAGAAATGAAACTAGAATAGATAGTACTAATTTTTTTCCATCCAGGACACATTTCTGCTCTAAACACTGTTATGCATCCCTGGGTATAGAGGTGTCTTAGTTTGCTTTGACAAACATGACGAACAAAAGCAACTTAAACAGGCTTATTTTGGCTCCCTCATAGCTTGCTCAGAGTGCTTTCATATACACCCAAGGACCACCTTCCTAGGAGTATCATCATCCACAGTCAGCTTGTCCCTCCCACATCATTATTCAAGAGAATATTTCAATAACTGGCCCACAGACCAATCTGATGAAGACATTTCTCAATTGAGGTTCCGTCTTTCCAGATGAACCAGCACAACAGGTAAATAGAATAGGCATACAAATAAACTGTATTTCTGGAAATACTTCATAAAGAAGAATATTTAATACAATATATAAATATATAATATATGCATATTATATACACATATAGTTTCAGAAGTCACAGAAGATAAAAACAAGTTTACACGCTAATGAAAAGATGTGCCTGTTTATTTCTGCATAAAGGATTAAATACTGGGGCCGGAGATTCAGTTCAGTGGGTAAAATAATTGCTGAGGACCTGAGTTTGATGCCCAGCATTCATGTAAAAATCCAGGCACAGTGCCACAGGCTTGTAATCCTAGCATTGGGAAGGAAAAGAGTGACCAACCAACCTAGCTAAATCAGTAAGCCTCAGGTCCCAGTGTAGATCCTGTCTCAAAAACCAAAAAGGCCTCCACATGCACATGCATGCATGTGCATACACACATGTGAACATGCACACGCACATACATATGTGTACATATGCATACATTAAGTCTTGTTTGAGTATTCACATAGAGCACCTTCAAAGTTTTTTTAGAGTTGATTGATAATTTGATTTTTTATCAGTATTGATGCCACTGCTTCACATTCAATTCATGGTACAAAATGACAGAAGTCTGTTTCAGATCACTTCAGAAGTCTTTGGAAATTCAGTCCTAATACAATGCGAAACTTTAAAACTGTTTTTAATGAAACTCAAGACAGCATCTCAAATAGCAAACTTAAAAATCAGACACTCTAACACAATACAATCCAAAAAACCTACTAATTTGGCACTTACATGCTTACAAATTATAAGAAAATATTAAAAAATCTTTTCTCTGTAATTCAACCACTGTGTTTCTAGAAGAGCAGAAAGCTTTCCATGTACAGTTAAAACCGTTCAGCCGATAGCAGGCAATAGTCTCAGCTCTGAGCTGAGGAGTTTGGAAAGCATTTCCTGGCATTGTGGGACATGAGGGCATGGACAGTGCAAAGCATTCAGGTTATGTGAAGCAAGGCTGGAGTGTAGTGACATGAAGCAACATGGCCGAGTGTTTCCAGAAACACACAGATTCATTAGGCATTTGACTACTTTGGTCCTTGTATATTCAGAAGCATTATACTGATGCCCAATTTTTTTAAAAGTTGTATCCTCTTGTTTATTTATTTATTTATTTATTAAAGATTTCTGTCTCTTCCCTGCCCCCGCCTCCCATTTCCCTCCCCCTATCAAGACCCCCTCTCTCGTCAGCCTGAAGAGCAGACCGTGTTCCCCGCCCTGTGGGAAGTCCAAGGACCTCCCACCTCCTTCCAGGTCTAGTAAGGTGAACATCCAAACAGCCTAGGCTCCCACAAAGCCAGTATGTGCAGTAGGATCAAAATCCAGTGCCATTGTTCTTGACTTCTCAGCAGTCCTCATTGAATTTTGCATGCAAATGGATGGAAATAGAAAATACTATCCTGAGTGAGGTAAGCCAGACCCAAAAAGAGGAACATGGGATGTACTCACTCATATTTGGTTTCTAGCTATAATTAAAGGACATTGAGCCTATAATTCATGATCCTAGAGAAGCTAAATAAGAAGGTGAACCCAAAGACAAACTGATGCCCAATTTTTGATGATCCATACATTCAGTAATACCACCCTAGAGAGGCTTACAACTCACAGTTTAAGAAGCTATGCCTTGGAGAGTGAGCTGGCTCAGCCAGTAAAGGTGCTTGCCACCAAGCCCAACAACCTGAGTTCAATATCTAGAATTCAATTGGTGAAAGGAAGTAACTGATACCACAAGTTGTATTCTATGACACCTACACATCCACAAGGACATTTTTGTACAAGTGTGTACACACACACACACACACACACACACACACACACACACAGTAGTAGTAGTAGAAGTAGTAGTAATGAATTTTTAAAAATAAAGATGCTATAATGTAGAGGAAGAAAGACAAAGCTGGCTGTTTCTGGCCCAATCAAGTTCCCAGCTGAATGCAGCCATGTGTTTGACAAAACAGGAAAGTAGCCCAGCGGAGTCTATCAACTCAATAAACCATAATAAATTAATTAGTTATTGTTTTCACTGTAACTTTGGAATGACTTGTTTTATTTTTTGGTGGGGGTACTGTGGATGGAACTGATGACCTCATACTTGTTGGGCAAGGCCAACTGCTCTGTCACCAAGCTACATGTCCCAGGCCCTCAGATGACTTTCTCTGTGATGGAGGAGAACCTCCTTCCCCCTGCAGCAATGAAATGGGACTGAGGAGTTGATATCTACATTGACAACACTCACCGTCTGGTTGCAGGTGTTGGATGGATGGGTGGATAAGTGAATGGGTGGGTGGGTGGACGGATGGTCATACAGTGTATTATATTGGCCAGTTCCAGATACCTTGTTTCAAATTAGGAAGTTGTAAATCAAAGGTGAGTTCATTTTGATAAAGGTTTGTCCTTATAGAAGTATAACAAAAGGGGAACATTTAGATTCAACCCTTATGATTTCTCTTTAAGAAGCAGCACAAAAGAGAAAATCCCCCATCCTTCAGCTCATTCCTTACTCGACCCAGCCTTTAGTTTCCTTAGTATCCATGCTCAGTCTTTGTATCTAGTCAATATTTTTATAGTACTAGAAATTGAATCTTAATCCTCTGAGCTGAGCTATGCTCCCTTCTCCATTTAGTATTTGCTATTGTGTGGCAAACATATGGGTTACAGTTCCATTGGCAAACCTCTATCTCCAAAAATATTTACAGTATGATTCACAATAGTAGCAAAATTACCATTATAAAGTAGCAACAAAGTAATTTTATGGTTGGAGGGTCACAACAACATGAGGAACTGTACTAAAGGGTCGCAGCATTAGGAAGATTGAGAACTACTCTGTAAGAAGATATTTATTGTTGTTTTCTCATTTAAGTCTTCTGGATCCCTGTTTCTCCTTCTTTCCCCTTCCTTTTCCATGCCCCAAAGCTGAATTCCATGGTGCTTATCACTTGGGTTCACCCCATGTCTAGACTTTGGTTGAGTTGAGCAATGTGAAGCAATGTGAAGTCAAAAGATTGTAGGCTAGAATCCAGGAAGTATATCCCACACCCATCTACTCTACCCCACCTATAGCCACAAGTAACCCTTCTCTCTCTCTCTCTCTCTCTCTCTCTCTCTCTCTCTCTCTCTCTCTCTCTTTCTCGGTTCTAGTACCAGTATCCTGCCTCAACCCCTTAAAAGCAACAGAGAAAAAAAAACCTGATGACTGCCTGTTCACCTTAGTCCCTGGAATGCATCACTAACCCTATTAATTCTATTAATTCTGCCCACAATTCTAGAAACTGTATTTTTTCTCTTCTGATTTATTAATAAAGACACATATAATTGTTAATACTATCTTCTCAACTACTCAAACCCAAGAGCCCTTTACTGAATTGTGATCATTCTATGCAAAAGCAAAAGATTGTAAGGAGCTAGAAGGAGCAAAATAGCCACTTCTTTTTGTTTCAAGGACTAAAGAAAGATGTGCCTGCCTCTAAGATGGAATGCCCAGTAATATGAAATGAAGCAGAATTTATAGAGATACAGGGTATGGATGGCTGAACTCTACCTTACTGGAGGATTGTACCCTCCCAACAAGTCACTATGGCATTGGAATAGCATTGCTGAAGCAGCAACAACAGACAAATGGAGGCACCTATAGGCTTTAGAAGCCTTGAGAAGTCCAGGGGGCATGATATCCATGCAGCTGCAGTCTGATTAACATCATGGGAGATTTTTCAAGTGGACAGACATTATCAAATGATAGAGCTTGGGAGACAGCTGACACAATGAAAGATGTTGGGCCCTTTGCCAATCTGACTCTCAAATCTCAAGTCACTTTAAATTTTATTTGACCTCAGGGGGCTCATAGGAGAGGTACATGAGGGAATGGGAGGAGATGAGGAAGGGGATACTGTTGTTAGGATATAATATAAATAAATTATATATATACATATATATATATATATATTATTTGACAAGGAATATTTGGTGGTGAGATTCAGTTGCTTGATGATTAGAGAATTACTTTATACTGATAATGTTTCCCACTTGGAAACATTGATGATTTTACTTTAAAAGCTCCTGCACAAAAAACAAGATTCTGTCAAAATGTGAGAAATAACCTAGACGCTACCCGGCGAGTCATAAGCTAATCTAGTCTAGGAGGGTATAACTTATAATGTCTATTGAGATCAATTATGCAGTCAAGTCCAGCCATGGGTGAATAATGGGAGAAAAAGACAAGTTCAGATTTCTGGACATCAATTTTTTTTCTTTCTGTGCTTTTCATTTGTAGCAGACACAGTCACAGGAGAGAGAACTTGAGAGAGTAATACTTTTGTTATATTATTTTTTATTCTTTACAAAGAAATGAAGAAACTGTAAAATCAAAAAAATACTTTTAAAAGAAATATTTTAGAGTATAGCTCTTGAAAAATGATCGCATACCCCCAATGTATATAAAAATATGAGTTTAATTCTCTATTATGAAGACTCACCATCCACTACCCTCCTCAATTCTCAACCACATATGTACAGCCTTGGGTTATGATTCTTACAACTTTTCATACTACAAATTAGAGCTTCAAAGATGCATATAGAAAAAAATCATTTTAAAACTCTATAGTCACAGACATGGCCATAGAGCTGTACATACTTTATCTTCCTAAATGCTTACATTAATTCTGGGTGACAGTCATCATTCCTTTGATTCTACAAATAAGATAATTGAGGCACAGTGAGGTTCGATGGGATGCTCATTACAGCATTATCAGAAAGCCATGTGGTGTGGGATTTAGCTAGAGTTCATGCTTTTATCGATTACTTAAAAATAAAAATGAAAACAAGAATGTATGCAGAGGCAGGTGAATGGGGTAACTTAACTGACATTTTTAGAAAGCTAATTTACATAAATGTTTAAACATTTTACTTTGAAAAGAATCCTATCATCCTGTTTACTAATATTAACACCAACTCTATTAGTTTTGATAGTGCCTTGTTGGATCCAGACCTTTTGCCTCTCTCTTGTACTGGAAATGTGAAACAAGGATTTACACATGCTAAACATAAACTACCGTTTAGCTACACCCTCAGCCACAACAAATTTAATTAGAAGCAAAAAGAATTGACTTAGGGAAGGTGTCTCCTTCCATCTCTGTCTATTTTCTTTTGTCATTCCCAGTGGCTTTTAGAAGGACTTTACACATATCAATTACTTTCGTGAAGGGATTTTAGTATCTGTGCACCAAGGGCTTCACATCAAAATCTACAGGGGAACAGGGTTTATAAACTCATGTGGATTCATGCAGTTCTTCCAAAACATTTGCTATAAAATTCAGGATAAAACCCCCTTCTTGCTGAAAAAATCATATGGATAAAATTTGTAAATGCTAATTTGTATTGAATGTAAAAAAGAAACAAACTCCAAGCATGCTGTGATTAGGTTGAGTTCTCTCATACACCCCTCAGATAGAGCCAGAATGCTTCCAACTTACTCCACCCACCATGTGAATAGAGCTTTCTCTTTCTTGTCTGGCTTTCCTTAAAGGGACATAGACAGACACCAACCACATGTCAGAAGACAACTGACCCAGTCTGCTCTGTGCATAAATCTGTGTGAAATCAATAAGGAATGAGGAATAAAAGGGAGTTCAAATGATTGAAAACGACGAAGCATCATATGTTAAACCTAGTTCGTCCCCTGTCTATTTCTTATTTCCTATATGGTCATAGTTTATGACCTTTGCCATGGAAACTAGATCACCATGGCAAGATAGACCGTGTTTATCCCTGATAAATCTATTTGTTATGCCAGGGATGAAACCCGGAACCTTCCAACATGCTCTGCAAATGCTCCACCATTGAGTGCCACCCCCAGTCCATCGCTGGTAATATTTTAAGCAGGTTTCTGCTATTTGCAAGGGGTGAATCTTCTTCTAGAAGAGAAATGCTAGTTTCTTCTGAATAACCTCAAGCAGACATAATCAGAAATTTAGTTCTTCATGTAAATCGAATCCCAGGTGTGAAAGTGAAGTTGTTAGAGTCTAGGTGTGTGTTAATGAGCATTAATGGCTGAGGAAAATAATGCCAGTTTATTTTTTAACATAGCTCTGACTGGAAAAACAGCCAATGTGGGAAAACTCACAGGATGTTGGCATGTGTGAAGATGGCAGGATTCACAGTTGAAGGAGACCAGGGAGATGAAATCCTGGCAGTGGTCCCCTGCTGCTTATCTCCATCCCACTTTCAGCTAAGAGCAGCTGCCAGGAGGTGATACAGAACATCAGGAGAAGTGGGTAACAAGAATTAAAGCCACACCACAGATCTATAGTTGTATCTGAATAGTCTCTTGGATCAGTGTCCATCGGTGTGTTGGTAAATGTTTAACAGCTAGCTCTCCAGGAAATATAAAACCTGATCTCAGGCAGCTGCCCATTTCTGTAGCACGAATGTTCCTCCCACCATGGTCTATCTCTAACTACTACCTTGACCTCACTGATCACAGAATTTGAAAGAAATGGAAAACTGGAGAACACAACTGAGTGTGGCCCCTCCCTAGTGGTTCCACATCGATGGGACATACCTCTGAATAATAGAAAACTAATTTATTTCCCTAAACCAGGTTAGTCTTTTGGGTTTTGCTTACACTGCCTGCTCTATGTCAAACACTTCCTTCATCCGTGCTCATTCTTTAGACCAGTACAGGTGTTCCTTAGCTACCAAGTCAAAGCTACGAATGTTTCCCTTTTACAGTGCTAGGTACCTTACTTTCTACAGCTTTGATATGGCCTGAGCATATCTTACAGGGGTCACATATTGAAATTTAATAAGTGGTGCGAGATATTAAGAGGGTAGAAAATTAATCCAGCTATGGTATCCAGAGGTGGAGCCTTGGAGAGTGATTAGGATTAGATGAGGTCATCAGGGTAGAGACTCTTGATTAAATTCTGATGGTATTACAAGAGAGGCTAGAGAACAAGTACATGTGTATGCATGCACACAGTGATGATACTATCTGTCTCTTACCATGTAGCATCGTGTATCATACTGGGACTCTGGCAACAAGAATGCCATGGGGAAATTGACTTGAGACCTCTACAATCATGTACCAAAATAAACCTCCTTACTTTCTAACTCATCACGTCTGTGGTAATGACTTATTGACAATATGAAATGGATTAACATACAGCCCAATTAAATTTCATTTTCAGAGTTTGTTTACTATTCTAGGCATGTTATGAGAGGAAGGAGTCGGTCCTCTGTGAGTCCTCTGTCTCTGGTATTTTACATTATGTCTAGTACAAAACAGGAATTAATAATCACAATACACTTGCTGACTGGAGCAGTGAAGAAGGGAAGGAAAATCACCATCTGCAAGCTGCCTCCACTGAGAAACACAGCTAAGCAGTTAATGAAGGAAAAAAAAAACCACTGTTGTAGTTTCAAATGTGTTAAATTTATTTTATCACTTTGATTACAAGTCATTTAATTTGTTCTCTTTCACAATGAGTATCATTAGTAGGGAGCCAATGGATTTGATACAAAAAGGGGAACAATGTGTTCAACATTTTATTGAATATTTGGCTCTTATTATTTAATAAATGTCTGCCAATACTAATACTTTGCTTTTCTCTTTTTATTAAGTTATTTATTTACTCAGAAAAATTTCAACCCATAAACACATCATCCAAGAATGTCATATATGTATGAAGAATGAATTAGTTACTTCTTACCTGTCCCTTTGCCTGACTGCACCGGTAGCTGCTCCTGTGAGTAACCACAGCACTGGAGATGAAGGAGTTGCCCGATGGTACTCTTTTCAGACATTATTATGTACATTTTGATTCACTTCATTTCCAGTCACCTTGTGCATCCTTCTCGTTCCTCATTACTTATCTCTTTCTGGGACATCACCTCATCTTGGTTTATTCCCACCCTCCTGCTTTCCTCCCCCTCTCTTTGTGAACTCCAAATACTTTCTTCACATCAGTCCCACACTGACCCTAGGGAGACAGAAGGCGAGCAAAAGCAAACTAGAAAATCACTCTAATTAACCTCTAGGGTCCTCTAAGCAAACCTGGAAGGCCTCCAATCACCAGTTACCTTTACAGGATGCTTCCAAGTGTGCTGCTCCCCCAAGCCTGGTGTTCTAAATCATTAGAGAACAAAACATGCAGTTGAAAAAGTTTTCCTTAATTGCTCATTCTGCAAAAACTGTTTCCAACTAAGTGTATGATTTCTTCTCACAATATTCCCAAAAAACATTCCATCAAAGGAGATGAAGAGATGACTCATCAGGTAAGAGTGCATACTGCTCTTGCAGAAGACCCAAGTTCTATTCCTAGCACCCAAGTGACTCACAACCATCTGTAACTCCAGCTCTAGGGAAATCTAATGCTGCCGGCTTCTGGGGCAGCTGCATGTATATGCACACCTCCACCTGGACAAGTTAAATACATCTTTTAAAAGTCCACTCAAACAATACCAACATAATTTCACCTAAAATGTGTTATAGGACATAGATGTAGACTAACCTAGAAATCTGACTATTTGTTATGATTTGAATATAAAATGACTTTATGAACTCATCTAGTGGGAGCTCGTTTGCCAGTCTTTGTCAACTTTTATACAGTGGGCATTTGAAGGCGTTCACCTAAACAATGCAGTAAACCCTTGATGAATTCCTAACATGATGTCATTATTGCAAAGTGGTAAAGAGTGTGTATTGCCTAGTTGGAGGAAGCAGGTCATTGGAGTGTGCCCTAGAAAGGAATTCTATACCGACAACAGTGGACTCTCCATGGGACTAAACTAGGCCCTCCATATGAGGGAGACAGTAGAAGTTTGGACTGAGGGGCACCTGGCAGTAGGACCAGGATCCCTGGTACTTGTTGAAGCCCATTCTTTATGGTGGGATGCCAGGCCTAGCCTTAATGCAAGGGGTAGGGCTTGGTCCTGCCTCAAGTTAATGTGCCAGATTTATTGACTCCCCATGAAAGCCCTTACCAGTTGGGAAGAGTGGATGGGAGATGGATTGAGGGGTAAATGAAGGAGTTGGGAGGAAGGATGGGAGAGAGAGCTGTGGTTGGAATATAAAATGACATTAATAATTTTAAAGAATGGATACATGTAGGTCTGTGCCCTTGTCTGCACAGATGCTGACATATTAGACCTCCTCATGAAAGAAAGGAAGAAAGAAAGAAAGAAAAAAAGAAAGAAAGAAGGAAGGAAGGAAGGAAGGAAGGAAGGAAAAGAAAGAAAGGTACATCCTGCCCTTTCCCCTTCTTTTCTCTTTTCACATTCTGGCCACCATGAGGTAGGTAACCCCTGCCACATGTAATTCTGCCTCCATGATGTTCAACCCTGTCTCCCACTCAAAGTAATGGAACCAACCAAGCACAACCAAAACCTTTGAATCCAAGAATCAAAATAAATCTTTCAGATTTTAAGTATTTGTCACAGTAACCTAAAGCTAACACTATAGCTCAAAATGTTGTTTCTAGAAGAGCACAGGCTACAGCTTGTTCGTAAATATAGAATTCTTGATTTATGTGATTAAGTAGCTTATATCATAAACTTTCTTTGTGACATGCTATCTTTTTTAACTGTAAGGGGCCACCTCAAAGCCACCTACATACCAACAAATGCTTATGTGAGGCTCAGCTTTTCTGAGTTTTTCTACCGAGCGAGAAACCTTTCCTTTGTGTGTGTTCATGGCTGCACACTACAGGCGAACTGGCTTCTGGAAGTTCTGTATCTCCTCCCTCATCTCCCAGAAGGGGCACAATGGAACCATCACTTTTAAGTGGGCTCTGGAGCTCTAAACTTGGGTCATCAGACTCGTACAGCAAGTGCTGTACGCGCTGAGCCATCTCCGCAGATCCACCTCTGCTTTTGTAAGATCTTCACTCTAAAATGTGTCAGGGCAAATATAGCAGGGCATAGCAGGATGGGTCGTTTGCTGAAAACCAGTGTGCTAATCCCAGGCATGACGCTTACCTGCATTACTGAAGAAGATGCATTTCTGAACTTTTTCAGACTTCACTGGCAATCACCACAAGGCCTCCACGCAAAGCCACCCTGAATGCTATTCAGATAAAGAGCCAGATTGCTGAAAGGAGACCTGCCCTTTCAAAGTCCAAACTCACTTCAACTATTTCTTAGCTGGGCCGGGCGGTGGTGGCACACACCTTTAATCCCAGCAC